>NC_133373.1:27734246-27874311 GCF_049309525.1 Garra rufa
ATATGAAGTTACTTTGAAGTAACGTAAGCTTGTACTGTAGAATTGTAGAACATTGTGAAATAAAAGCATGGATTCTGACTTCACCATTAATAATTTCATGAAAAAGAGAAACATTAATAGAACATTAATTTAATATTAAAGTCTGGTTGAAGTTATGTATGCTACCAACTAAGCCAAAAATAAGGAAAGACAGAAATATCACAGCGGAAACTTTATTTTTCCATCAAAGATGCATTTTATAACAGCTATCAACAGTTTTACAGACTCTCGAACATCAGCACAAAGCAAAAATGACTCGAATATACCACAGCGTTTTTTATGATAGCGTTTTAGTGACACATAAAAAAATCGTAAGATTACGAGATTAATATGTCAATAATATAGTCGAAATATTATGAGAATAAAGACGAAATATTACGATAATGTCAAAATATTACAAGAATAAAGTCAAAATATTCTTTAATTTAATAAAAATGTGGGGAATAAAAGATTGGACCCCACAGACATTTTTGCGGAGCAGGTGGAGGAATATTCACAAAGAATTTTGATAAGAATTTTCAAAGATTTTGAAAGATGAGACTTTACATTAGAAATGTTTTATATTACAAACAACGAATGCAATCGAAGACATATTATTTCCCAGCATACTGTCCCCGTGAGTATGACACAAGATATTTCTGCTAATAATCTTACATACACTGCAAAAAAATGTTTTTCTTACTTGTTTGAGTCTTGTTTATTTGCTTACCCCAATAGCAGATTATTTAGCTTTTTCTAAGCAAAAACTCATTTAATTTCGACTTGTTCTTTCTAAAAACAAGACAATTTTTTTTTAATAGGATGTCCTCCTTGATTTGAAAATTGTTAGATATTTTGGCTGAAAACAAGACAAAAAGTCTAAGTAAGAAAATGATTTTTTTTGTAGTGTATTAAAATAGTCAAATAAGAGAGCTAGCGCCCCCCAAAGGAGTGTCCATTGGGTGTATGAGCTGAATAAAAAATTGGTCCTGTTCAGTCTGTTAATAAATAACATATATTTTTGATATTAAGCTGTTTTCGCAAGTCAGTTTGGCTCTTCCTCATCCCAGTAAAATGATGCGGCCACTCGGAGGCATCAATCCGGGCAAAATAGGCTATATAGCTAGCCTACTCTCAATATATTATAACTTTAATTTCTACGATTTAAATACGATTTTGACTTTATTCTCGTAATATTCCGGCTTTATTATCGTAATATTTCGACTTTATTCTTGTAATATTTCGACTTTATTCTCGTAGTATTTCGACTTTATTCTTGTAATATTTCGACTTTATTCTCGTAGTATTTCGATTTCATTCTCGTAGTACTTTGTCTTTATTCTCGAAATATTACGACTTTATTCTCGTAGTATTTCGACTTCATTCTCGTAGTACTTTGTCTTTATTCTCGAAATATTAAGACCTTAATCTCGTAATCTTAGATATTTTTTTTTTACGTGGCACGTACTAAAACGATGTCCTATAAATGCCTGTTGGCTCATTAGTTAGAACATGTCCTTAAATTAAATCATATTAAAAGCATAATATCTTTGTCAAGTATTATTTTCAGTGAGTGTATATGCAACATATTAAAATGAAGCCATTTTATTCAGGTCATATTAAATCAAATTTACAGCACACAATCTACAAATGAAATCAACAATCTAAAGGAATAAAAAATTAAAGGCATAAAAGACTTAAATTAGTTCGACGCTGATATTAAATTAATTTACATTAACGAAAACAGTTTATATGGTCCAATGAGCACTAAAATTTGTAGTGGCGCTTTAACATGAAACAGGAAACTAATTAATATTCATGTTAGCTCCGCCCAGTGTCACAGAAAATCTCAGGCACTGAATATTTCAGAACACAGGCTTCATTAACTAAACGCGCCTCATAATCGCATTCGATTTATCGTGCAGCCCTATCAACAAACATCTTAGGACTTTGGTCTGGCTGGTGAATCGCTTCATACTATGACAACTACATTAACATTTCAAATTGAAATGGTACTGCACAAATTCAAGCAAACTTATACACTATTCTTGGATTTTTTTGCCTTCAGAAGAAAAACAAAGGCAACAAGTCTGTTGTATCTAGACAAAAGAGCCATTTGATAGTAGATACACCAAAACATGGTAATGCATCTATTGGTTCATCAGAATGAGAAAGAGCTTTATAGAGGGTTTGCACTTAGGTTTTGATTTGGTCAGTTACCCGGATGCATTGAATACGTTGTTCTGCTAATGTATGCAGTCTAAACCACAGAAAAAACCTGTGGAAGAAGCTAAATCAAATAGAGAAGGACTTTTTGACTAACTAAAGTTAATAGGTGGTAAAGATACATATGAGCAGTATTAATTACGATGTTAACCTAATACTGCACCTACCTGATTGGAAATGATAAGAACAAACAAAAAATGTTGTCAAGATTCTTACTCTGGAAATCCTGGTTCAGTTTGGCCAACCACAAACGCCTTTTGTTCCTCAGTTTTTTGCACTCTTCTCCTTGATTTGTTATAACTTTTGGCAGTCTATAGTACTCCAAATGCTTTTCCTAGTCTGACCGGTTAGTACAGCCCAAAACATGGCAATAGTTGACCATTTTCAGTAGCAGTAAATATGCGAGTTTTGTTCATTTCAGTGGCATTATTTACGTTCAGAGCCAGCAATATAGCCGATTGATGACGCGTCATGAAAACACTGTTGCTCTATTGTTTTTGATGATCAGACTAAATTCTTTCATACCAGTGTTGTAATTTTTAACTTAACTTTATTCAAATTATTTTCAATTAATTGAAATAAAACTTAAAATAGAAATTTCAGATGAAACATAAATTTATAAAAACTTTTTTTAAAAATTTGAAATGTTGCCTGGCAGCGAACTGTAGTAAAATAAGCTTAAGTAGCAAAATAAACTAAAACTGAAATAAAAATGAATAAACTAAATGGGAATAATTTTAAAAACAGTTTTTTTGAATGCACAAACAACATTACTGAAACTTACCAAAAAATTTTAACGAGACCTGAAAATATAAAAATAAGAGCTAATTTCAAATACTACAATAGTGTATATATAGTACTAAAATAACGCTGCTTTCTTATACCTCATTCCCTCAATCACTTATAATGTAAGCCAGTATACTTTTGATAAATGGTTCGGTAGTAGCAATTTAAATGTTAGTTTACTTATTAAAAGGACTTGGCATATTATTTGAAATGTCGCAGTTGCTTATAACAAGTATTTAGGTTTGACCTTGCTGTGTTACAGGTGATGTGACAACTCAAGTCTCCCTTCAGCCTGCATTGAAATTTAACGGTGGTGGCCATATTAATCATGCCATATTCTGGACAAATCTGTCACCAAACGGTGGAGGAGAACCACAGGGTAAGAGTTTCTCTTTATTAAGTTAATCAGAGTTCACTGTTAACATAAAAAGAACCCTGGGTTAATATCTATGGCTTAATATAATGTAAATTATGTCTCTTACTGAAATATGTAGTAGAAGACCCATGAAAGATTTATATTATTTAAAAAATCCACATCGTTTTATACTATGGGGAATACACAACTCAGAAAATACTGATACGATGACCACAGCTGCTGAAAGAGTTACAGGTGGCGATGTTTATAAGTGTAGGCTTATATCAAATGTCGTACCATCGATTTTCCTTACAATGAGTCTAAACGCCCCAGATATTGAGTGAAATCCACACTGAGAAACTCCTTCAGTGGCTGTGGCATCATGACAAGCAACGGTGTGTTTACATCCAAATCTTGCATTTCTTGTCTCTGCTGTTTGTAAGCTCTTTCAGTAGCTGTGAGGCTTTTAGTAGACTCTTGAGGAAGTTTTATTCATCCACAGGCATCTTCTCATTCTTTGCTCCTCTTCTTATGGCTAGAAAAAGCAGCGAAGACTTGCATCACTTCTCTTGTTGCCCTTTGACTGAAAATTACAACCAAAAGCCACACAATGTGGCATTATATCAGTATTTTATTTTCCAGGTAAAAATAGCAACCATTCACGTAATTGAAATAATGGCACCCCCCATAGTCCAAAATATGTATAAAACGATGTGGATTTTTTTTTTTTTTTTTTAGTCCTTCATAGATTTTCTGCCACATAAGAGACATAATTTAAGTTATATTAAGCTATACAAGTCTTAACACCCAGGGTTCCGTTTAATCAACTTTCCCTGTATAACAACTTGTGCATTCTACACATGAATAGAGGTTGAACATATTCATACTGCTATTTCATTTGTCATTTATGAAGCATGTAGTTGTATGTGATTTAGTATTTAATTATTTTATTTATTACAGGTCAGCTTTTAGAAGCCATTAAGGGTGACTTTGGCTCGTTTCAGAAGATGAAGGAGAAGATGTCAGCTGC
Source organism: Garra rufa (assembly GCF_049309525.1). NCBI lineage: Eukaryota > Metazoa > Chordata > Actinopteri > Cypriniformes > Cyprinidae > Garra > Garra rufa. The sequence continues at coordinate 27,738,662 of NC_133373.1, forward strand.
CACAGTGGCCGTTCAGGGCTCAGGATGGGGCTGGCTGGGCTTTGATAAGGACAGTGGAAGACTGAGAGTTGCTGCTTGTGCTAACCAAGACCCTTTGCAGGGCACTACAGGTAAATTTTCCTCAATAAATAGTAGAGAATAGATATATTTTGGTAGTAAAGGTACAAATCCTTAGTTAACACTGTCATTTTTGATACACTCTTAACAAGACCTTTAGTGAATACTGTAAATACTGTGAACTTATTCACAAGAGTCATGTAGCAGTAGTTGTATGTATTTGTTAGGGCTGTCCCCGACTATGAATTTTCATAGTCGAATCAGAATTTTCGAATCTTTCTATAGTCGACCGATAGTCGAATCATCTAGGCTTATGTGTGTGTGTGAATGGGTTGGGAGGGGCACGACACTATAGTCAGCAGGAGGGTAAAACAGTTTTTATTTTATTTTACACACTGCACACAGCAACAACTTTTAATAAAGCGACCAAAACTGCCTGCCAACTGACAGACGAACTTATTTAGGTTTAAATAAAAACACAGAACGCGTCTTTTAGTTCTAAAAACGCGAGGCGCACAGCACTGCCTTTTTTGCTAAGCAACGACCGAAACAGCTGTCCTGTCAGTCAAATCAAAGGATTATAGCGCGAACGCTCTAAAATCTTAGTTTTTTGCTGTTAAGTAAACTGTCATATTAGCAGAAACCCTAAATAATACAGCTCCTGGTTACCCACGATAGACACCAAAGGTTTCTCCTCCATTTCTTGCAGTCTCCGGACTTTTGAAGCAACGGTAAACTTTCACCATCACAACAGAAGGCCCGCCTCTCCATTCATTCGATTGGACAATGGAACGCGAATGACGTTGGGCGTTTTTCCGCTCAGAGTTGATTTTTTTTTTTTTCAACTTCAGGCGCTCGGAGCGCTCCTGCAAAAACGCGAGGCGCGGGGGGCGCATAAACAGAGCGCAGAACGCTCACTGCCAACAGAAAACCATTCAAAAGAGGCGCCTCCAATTGCAAAAACGCGTTCGGTGTGATCGCCGCCTAATCCCTGCCGTCAAGATGGTCCGCATCTCATCATGGATCAGGGCAAGTGAAAATTAAATCTGTCACAGGGGTGGTTAGATTTATTCACAAACACATTAAAATATTTATTGAACGCTTCTTTCTTTTCACTTTTGTTTTTACTGCATTATCATAATCAAAGGCTGTATATAACGTAATATAACCGTACAAAACCAGTAGTTCTGTGTGCAATTAGACATTGAGCACCCCCATATTGCCAAAATGGTATGATGCTCGTTTCACCCGCGAAGATTCGACTGTGAGATCGGTGGTCGAATCAGGCTCCGCATATCGATGCATCGAATCTTCGACTATTCGGGGACAGCCCTAGTATTTGTTAACTTTGTTTTGTTTTGAATATTTTTATTTTAATATTCTCTCTTTCCCTTTTTAATTTGAGGTCTTGTCCCACTACTTGGGATAGATGTCTGGGAGCATGCGTACTATCTCCAGTACAAGAACGTTAGACCGGACTATGTTAAGGCCATCTGGAATGTTGTGAATTGGGAGAATGTCAGCGAGCGTTTCCAAGCTGCCAAGAAATAAATTGCACCACACTTGGGGGGGGGGGGGAAAGGAACACAGTGTTCGTTTAGACCTTCGAAACGCACAAATAATCAGACCGCATTACAACCACCAAACCTAACCAATACTCTAGAGAGGTGGAATGGTTCTTGACAAGTTCATTTTCATGCAGAATTGTGCATTGTAACTCGTAGCTTGCTTTATCAGTGAGTCAAAATTGAGAACATGTACGTTCATGCTTTCAGCACATTCAAATTAAAGGATTATTTGAACTTGGTCTTTGTTGCATTTTTCTTGATTTTTTTTTTTTTCATGCTAAATGACATTTATAAAATATTAATATTTTAAAACACACTACCATTCAAAGATTTTTGATGTTTTTTTTTTTTTTTTAAAGAAGTCTGCATTTATTTTCTGAAATATTTTTGCTATTTAAAATAACTTTTCTATTTGGATATATTTTAAAATGTAATTTATTCCTGTGATTTCAAAGCTGAATTTTTAGCATCATTTCTCCAGTCTTCAGTGTCACATGATCCTTCAGAAATCATTCTAATATTCTGATTTGCTGCTTAAAAACGTGTATTATTATGATGATGCTGAAAACAACTAAGTAGAATTTTTTTCAGGTTTCTTTGATGAATAGTAAGTTTAGAAGAACAGCATTCATCAGAAATAGAAAACTTTAGCTTTGATCACAGGAATAAATTACATTTTAAAATATATTCAAATAGAAAGCAGTTATTTTAAGCCGTAAAAACATTTCACAATATTACTGCTTTTGCTGTATTTTGGATCAAATAAATGCAGGCATGGTGAGCAGAAGAGACTTTTTTAAAAAAAACATCTTACTATCCACTATTGTCTTGTGTACATTTTTATTTTAATATTACTTGTATAACATGAATAGTATATATTAAAATGTACATGACTGCATTCAGTCTTTCAATCCTGTTATGTTTTATAATTAGTCTTATATTTAAAATCAAATACACTCAATAGAGTCAATATGGAACTCTTTAAAAAAATAAATTTAGAGAAATTCCCAGTAAATAGAGCAGTCATATCAAACTGTCATGAATTGTTTGAACATTAAAAGCATGTCATTCAGTGCAATGAGACTGGGAATTGTTAAATTCTTTGGGGATCTTTTTTAATAGACTGACAACAGATGCTTTCCAGTTGTTATTCTTTTAAAATAGTGCATGAAGTGTTTTCTCTTTGTAGCAACAGCAGAGGGTGCCAAATACCAGCTGGTTTAAAATATAAGGATTTAACAGATATGAAAGAAAGTCTAGATAGCCTGACTTAAATTGATTGAGCAGGGATCCCATAACTGTTTTTCCACCAAATTTAGTGACGTGTCGTGACTGTAATGGGATTTTTCACCGTTAGTTGTTTTCTCTTTTGCTTTGTTATATGATAAAAAGTGCACCTCATGTGGCTTTTGTGATTGAACTGTTGTATAGACACCAAATCACATCCTGTTTCCAAACATTAGTGTCTTTCTATCTCAAATTGATGTGAACACACATGAATTCATTTATATTGTGAGACCACAATTCACAAGCTATCAAAAGCACATGCACAAGCAGTTTGGAGATACAGTGGCCAAGTCTTCTTTTTTGTTTCATATTTTGTTCTGGCAGGTTATGAGCGTGTCCTGACACTCTCCTTTGAAAGGCATCTCAGCTCTTCTTTCCTTTATGCAGAGAAAACATTTTGGTGGCTTTCTTCTCCAGTAAAGTGCTTTTTGCAGGTTTATGCATTTTCTTTTTGGCGATATTGCATTAGCAGTTGACCGTTTTCCTTTTGTTATAGGCCAGACCGAGTTTTTTGATGCAGAGGACTTCTTTTGAGTCCATGTGTTTAGTGCAGTTTAAAAGTTTTATTAACTTGGGGCTCCAAAAACATGACCCATGAGGCTTTTGAACACAAATTGAGTTTCATACACCCACTCTCAACCTGTTCCGAGTATGATTTCTCTCACTGATGTTCCTTTCTGTTTGAATTAAATTCACTTTTAATGAAACGTGAAATTTGTTATTAGTAACTTAAGACGATTAGGTTCTGAGTCATACAACTGAAATTAAGACTGATCCAGAGGCACTGATTTGCCAAAGCCTTATGTCAGTCATCATCAATTCACTGTTAGACACATTTGATCACTTTAGAAGATGCCTATGTTGTGGCTTCCATTAGAGTTCAGGTGCAGCAGAAATGTCAAAAGTTTTGTGCTCGGATTCTGCCTGCTCACTGGAAAAACCTTTTAATGCTACGCTTTTTCCAACTCGGGCTGATGGCATGTTTTGGTGTGGCCTACTTTTTTGCTCTTAAATTCAGAGTGCCAGAGTTTGCTTCCTTCCACCATGGCTCGTAAAGTAGACAGGCTTGCAGTCCAGAGTGGAGTTTCTTCAGCTTCTGGAAGGAAAGAAGGAAAATACCAACATCTATTCATCAAGCTCAGCCCTCCCTCTTTTACCAACCTATCTGTCTGCTGCTCATTTCTAACACCACCCTTTCTTTTTCCAAGAGCGCTGTGACCCCTTTTCCTGTTTTCTCTTATTCACTGCTCCTTATTTCTATTGGTCCTTTTTTCTTTCTTGTGGTCTTTTTATTTACACCCCATATAAATGATGCATTTTACTGTTTTCCACAATAGTTTGATAGATTTATTGTGTCGAAAGTCAAAAACAAACAGCCTTTTGTCAGCAAGACAACCTTCGCCTGCTCTCCTAATTTCCTTTTCTTATGCTTTTACTAACTTCACTTTCACTCTCTTTGCCAGGGAAAACATTTTTTTGTGATTAAAGATAGCCGCATATAACTTTATTTAAAACTTCTAACTAACAGATGAGAGATGAGATGCATTTTTTAATTTTGCTGCTACACTGATTAATTTAGGATATGCAGAATAAATAGACTTTCAGACATTCATATGCTGTTGCCGAAAATAGTCTTCCATTAAGGAGTATTGTGTATAAATGGAAACATGTCTCCTCTGAGACCACTAGTCTACGATCATAACAGAAGAGGCGGAAAATGAATCTTTTGACCCTCGACTTGCAGTTATTGTCTATATTTTGCACTGAAAGTAAATGTTTTTCCTCATGATCCAGTGACGCTTTGAGCAGTGCCATACATTGTGTGGCTTGTTTCTTTTTGGTATTTTATATATTTTTATTGCTGATAAATGAACAAGGCACATTTGCCCAACCACAAGTACCATTATGGTATTTTAAATGGAGGGTTTGGGTTAGGAAAAGGACTATGTTTACTTTGCGTTACATAAAGTGTACAATTATTATTTCTGAAACATCAAATGTGGTGGTAGACCAGGGATTGGTATTGAGTAAATTGTGTCTATACAAACTAAGGTTACAGCTCAGGTTTCTCATTTTGGAATTCAGTACATTTTTCATATTTAATGAGGTTGACAAAAAACATGTTAGGATTCCTTATGTGTTCCAAGAAAACATTCCAAAGAAACATTCAGTGAGAGATTATGTAAGCACAGATGAAGTCAAAAGTTTAGATACACCTTGCAGAATCTGCTAAATGTTAATTATTTTAGCAAAATAAGAGGGATTATACAAAATGCATGTTTTTTTTGTTTTTTTTTTATACTGGCCTAGTAGTCCACAAAAGAAAATAATAGTTGAATTTATAGAAATTACCCTGTTTAAAAGCTTACATACACTTGATTTTTTTTATACAGTGTTGTTACCTGAATGATCCACAGCTGTGTTTTTTGTTTAGTGATAGTTGTTCATAAGTCACTTGTTTGTCCTGAACAGTTAAACTGCCTGCTGTTCTTCAGAATCCCTCAGGTCCCTCAAATTCTGGCATTGTTTAGCATTTTTGTGTATTTGAACTCTTTCCAACAATGAGTGTATGATTTTGAGATCCATATTTTCACACTGAGGACAACTGAGGGACTCATATGCAACTATTACAGAAGGTTCAAATGCTCACTGATGCTTCAGAATGAAACACAATGCATTAAAAGGCAGGGGGTGAAAACTTTTAGAATTTGAAGATCAGGGTCAATTTAACTTATTTTGTCTTCTAGGGAACATGTAAGTATCTTCTGAAGGGCAGTACTAACTACAAAAAAAGATATTAAGTCAAAATAAGAAAACTTAATATCTTATATCTTAACTTAATATGTTCCTTTCAAAAGTTTACGCCCCTGGCTCTTAAAGGAACACTCCACTTTTTTTTTTTGGAAATAGGCTCATTTTCCAACTCCCCCCGAGTTAATACGTTTAGTTTTACCGTTTTGAAATCCATTCAGCTGTTCTCCTGTTCTGGCGATATCACTTTAAGCATAGCTTAGCATAGATCATTGAATCCTATTAGACCAATATAGCATCACGTTCAAAAATGACCAACGAGTTTCCATATTTGTCCTATTTAAAACGACCCTTTTGTAGTTATATCGTGTATATATAAACTTTTGAACACTGTCATTTTTAAAAATTCAACAATTATTTTCTCTTGTGGACTATATGTATACATCTTTTATGTGAAATAGCTCATTCAGGTCAGTAATAAATAAAAAATAACATGCATTTTGTTTGATTCCTCTTATTTTGGTCAAATAATTAACATTTTGCAGATTCTGCAAAGTGTATGCAAACTTTTTACTTTAACTGTATTTGACCATACTTTACTCACTGAAATTCTGCAATTTTTCATCCTAGATTTTACATTTGGCAACAAAAAAGTATTTTTGAAATGATAATGAGCTACTGCTTCTGTTTTTTGTGTATTTGGTGGATCGTTACCATCAAAAACTAATCCATTGCATCCTCAGTGGGTCTCATGTTAGAAGGAAATGATGACTCTTTATGTTCACTTTACATCCAAATACAAAACACCTGCATTTCTTACGAGACATTGTAGCGGAGAAAATGGCAGACAGCATACAACTGGCTGAGTGTGAAAATATGCTAATACAAAACAGTCCGTCAGCTGTCAGGGGCGGGGCATGAGCAGTATTACATCATGATTAATTGAGACGGTTTAGGTTTTTTGGGCATTAAAAAATGGAGTGAATGGATTTTTATCATAGTAGGGCGGTTGTGTAAAGACACATCTATATACAAACACTATGTAAAAGTGAATTTTGCATCCGTTGTCCCCTTTAAGATTTCTTCTATTAAGTATATTTGATTATATTTCAGCTTTATTTAAATAACAGACATATTTTTGAATAATTTCTGTTTAATTAACAAGAGCAAAATTTTATAAAATGACCACAAACTGCATATGTGAATAATTATTACCAACACCATTCGAGAACCACTAATCTAGTTGGATTTACCCTTATATGCTGTGCCAGTACTAAGACTTTTTTGGACATGCAACGACAGCAACTGGTCCAGAAAATATTCATGGCCTTTGAAAAGTTTTGTTTTTACATTATAAATTATCCCAATTTTTCTCTGCACTCTGTTTGGACGTTTCCAGCAGCAGTGGTATGAAAGGCCAGAGAGAATAAATTGGCTCTTCACAGGGTGCTTCCCACTTTCTCCACCTAATCAAGAAAGCTCTCATGATACCGGTGATTTAACTGCATTTAGATAGGTCGTTTAGGTCTGAATAAAAACAATAATCTGTCACACTGTCTGCTTGTAATTTCCTCCAATTTATCTTATTGTCATATTAGTTACTGCTTATGCAAATTAGTTCTTCTGTAAGAAGTCATGAAACAAAGTTTCACAGTTGTTAAAAAAAACAAAGGATTATGCTTGAAAATAAAACCTTTGGTAATGCCACCATTAAAAATGATTCTGTATTAAAAAAAGATTAGGAAAATAAATAAGTTGACAAGAACTGAGGAATTTTCTGTTTCTATCCGCTATGGTCTTGGCACATGTGCTCTGTCACATCTTTTACTGCAATTTACAAAATGATGCTCATAAACATTCCCCTGAGAGAATGAACACTTGTTTGGGTGTTGTCCGAGTTGCCTGTTTTGCTGTAGGGTTGCAAGTTTCTCTTTTTATGCCTTATCATAAAACCTCTTCCTGCACTTGGCACCCACAGCAATTAATCACATCGTATTTACACTCTTTCTGTGAACGGTTTCCATTTTTATACTAATGCAAATGTCCACAGTATCAACAGGAAGTACAGTGGTGTGAAAAAGTGTTGGGCCCCTTCCTGGTTTTTTTTTGTTTTTTGTTTTTTGCATGTTTGTCACACTTTAATGTTTCAGATCATCAAACTAATTTAAATATTAATCAAAGATAACACAAGTAAACACAACATGCAGTTTTTAAATGAAGGATTTTTTTATGAAGGGAAATAAAAATCCAAACCCACATGGCCCTGTGTGAAAAAGTGTTTGTGGTTTATCACACCTGAGTTCAGTTTCTCTAGCCACATCCAGGCCTGATTACTGCCACGCCTGTTCGCAATCAAGAAATCACTTAAATAGGACCTGACTGACAAAGTGAAGTAGACCAAAAAAAACACTACCCTCAAAAGCTACACATCATGTTGAGATCCAAAGAAATTCTGGAACATATAAGAAAGAAAGTAATTGTGATCTATCAGTCTGGAAAATGTTATAAAGCCATTTCTAAAGCTTTGGGACTCAAGCGAACCACAGTGAGAGCCATTATCCACAAATGGCGAAAACATGGAACAGTAGTGAACCTTCCCAGGAGTGGCCGGCCGACCAAAATTACCCCAAGAGCGCAGCGACGACTCATCCAGGAGGTCACAAAAGACCCCACAACAACATCTAAAGAACTGCAAGCCTCTCTTTCCTCAGTTGAGGTCAGTGTTCATGACTCCACCATAAGAAAGAGACTGGGCAAAAATGGCCTGCATGGCAGAGTTCCAAGACGAAACCCGCTGCTGAGCAAAAAGAACATAAAGGCTCGTCTTAGTTTTGCCCCAAGACTTTTGGGAAAATACACTGTGGACTGACGAGACAAAAGTTGAAATTTTTGGAAGGTGTGTGTCCCATTACATCTGGCGTAAAAGTAACACAGCATTTCAGAATAAGAACATCATACCAACAGTAAAATATGGTGTTGGTAGTGTGATGGTCTGGGGCTGTTTTGCTGCTTCTCCTGGAAGACTTGCTGTGATAAATGGAACCATGAATTCTGCTGTCTAATCCTGAAGGACAATGTCCAGCCATCTGTTCGTGACCTCAAGCTGAAGCGAACTTGGGTTCTGCAGCAGGACAATGATCCAAAATGCACCAGCAAATCCACCTCTGAATGGCTGAAGAAAAACAAAATGAAGACTTTGGATTGGCCTAGTCAAAGTCCTGAGCTGAATCCTATTGAGAAGCTGTGGCATGACCTTAAAAAGGCGGTTCATGCTCGAAAACCATCCAATGTGGCTGAATTACAACAATTCTGCCAAGATGAGTGGGCCAAAATTCCTGCACAGCGCTGTAACAGACTCATTGCAAGTTATCGCAAACGCATGATTGCAGTTGTTGCTGCTAAGGGTGGCCCAACCAGTTATTAAGTTTAGGGGGCAAACACTTTTTCACACAGGGCCATGTGGGTTTGGATTTTGTTTTCCCTTAATAATAAAAAACTTTATTCAAAAACTGCATGTTTTGTTTACTTGTGTTATCTTTGATTAATATTTAAATTAGTTTGATGATCTGAAACATTAAAGTGTGACAAACATGCAAAAAAATAAAAAATCAGGAAGGGGGCCAACACTTTTTCACACCACTGTAAATGTCAAAGCACAAGACAGATAGAAAAGTAGAAAAGATTAAATGCACAAAAAGAGTGTTTGTTCAACTACTTATGCTTTTGTATGTCAGGGGTTGATTTTTTTTTTTTTTAAATGACTTTCCTGTGTACTTGTTCACGACAAAGTGTGAGAAGCATAGTGTCATTTAAAAGTTTAGAAAATTAGTTCACTTCCAGAATAAAAATTTCTTGATAATTTAGTCACCCCAATGTCATCCAAGATGTTCATGTCTTGTTTTCTTCAGTCAAAAAGCAGTTAAGGTTTTTGAGGAAAACAGGATTTTTCTCTATATAGTGTACTTCGATGGGAACCAATGGGTCTAAACTGTTGTTTCAATGCAGCATCAAAGGGCTTTACACAATCCCAGATGAGCAATAAGAGTCTTATTTAGCGAAACGATTAGTCATTTTCCAAAAAAAAAAAAAAAAATTGTATATACTTTTTAACCACAAATGCTCGTTTTTCACTAGCTTGACCTTACGCATAACGTAATCACGTTGGAAAGGTCACACACGGTTTGTTCATCATCTGTGTACTTTGGTTTAAAAAGGTAGAGTAGGGCGAAAGTGAGAACTCCATCTCACTTTATCCTCCAACTTAAAAATTGTCCGACATTGTTGTTTTACCTTTTTTTGTAAAGGGGGTTTGACTTCCTTTGCACATTTGCTTAGTAAACACTGGGTAGGTATTTCCACATACGTCACACAAGACCTTTCCAATGTGACTACATAATGTTTGAGGTCAAGCTAGTGCAAGATGAGCATTGGTGGTTAAAAAATATATAAATTTAAAAAAAAAAAAAAAAGGATAATCGTTTCGCTAGATAAGGCCCTTATTCCTTGGCTGGGATTGTGTTGAGCCCTTTGAAGCTGCATTTTAAACTGCAATTTGGACCTTTAACCCGTTTGCTCCCATTGAAGTGCACTATGTGGAGAAAAATCCTGGAATGTTTACCTCAGAAACCTTAATTTCTCATCTGAAGAATGAAAGACATGAACATCTTGGATGACATGTGGGTAAGTAAATTATCAGAAAAATTGTATTATGAAAGTGAACTAATCCTTTAATGTCATACATGTGAGATGTGAGGGTAAAAAATGTAAAAACCTATCCATATATAGACTACATTGAGCGTGTGAAAATGTGTTTTCACAAGTTTCTCAGGTCTTTTGACAAGCTTTGTTAGAGGTTACAACTGCATCACTATCACTTGGAACAACACGGAAGATGGTGTTACTGAGCAATGCTGGCCAAAAACAAAATACACAAAGCTGTGCTTTTTACAGTCTGTAAACTGTCAGAGTTTAAATGTTTATGAGAGTTTGTTTGTGTGTACGGCAGAAATGTACACTTCTTGTTAGCCAGACCTGGTTTAGAGTTTGATATCTTCAAAAAATGTACAATTACTGCGGTACCCACAACAAAATAGCTCAGTTCATGAACACTGAACAAACAAACTCGGAGTAGCATAACCTTGCAAGCAGGAGAAGCAGGTTAGCTTTTATCTCTCACTCACAGGTCAGGAAACTCTCCATCATAAAACATACACGTGTTCAATAGCTTTACCCTGCCAAAGAGAAGTGATCATGGAGAGATCGAAAAGAGAAACACCTGCCTGAAAGATCAAACTTCGATCCGCTCACGTTCAACTTTGAGGAAGATGGATCTGTGGGTAAACTTTCCAGCTAATTAGATGGAAAATTGAATTGTTTTACTTTGAGGCTCCTTCCAACATTGTTCAAAAGGGGCTTTCATGAGAGGTCAGCATGATTTTATGTGTAACATCTGGTTCTCAGTGATCCGATGGTTAACATGAAAATGCTTCGGCTCGCCAAAATGCTTATATAATTAAAGGAAAACACCAGTATCTTCCGATTAGTCAGACGGTATCACACATAAAGAATTTTTTAGCATAGCAAGTCACTGACAACCTTGCAACTCTTATCGTGTTCTAAATTGACCCATGAGTTTAAAGAGCAATTGAGTTTCGTTTCCTACATGTTGTTTTGGAAAGGTAACCACAAAGCCCACTACACTTTGTGATAACATGCACATTATATCTGGCAGTAGTTTCTTACCGAAAGCCAGGTTTATGATACAGATTTTGTATATATAACTAACAAGAACAAAAAACGGTGAAGGACCCCTCTGAGAACCCAGTGCCAGCTGAAATAAACACAAACCCATAGTGCCAAACCATGAGGCAACACATTTCAAACTGACAGATCAGTTGGACCAGGTATAAAGGAAGAAATAGGTACAGAGAACAACCATCATTACTCCTAATTGCCATCCAAAAAGGTCTTTGTGTTTGAGAAACATCAAGTGAGGATATTTAAACTGCATAAATTATAGAATTTTCCTGGGTTCAATACAAGTTAAGCAGAAATCAACAGCACGTATTTTGATTACCACAGAAAATAGTTGCTTGTTAAAACTGAAGTTGGAGTAAAGCCTGGTTCAGAAAATAATGGAAAATAATTAAACATGCTAGTCTTTCTGTGGTGACGTTGTAACTACGACTACGACAGTCATTGTGTCAGATTATGCGATTTTGACTCCTAAAATCTTGTGTCATGAACAAGAAACATGCCTACACATTTCTATATGGGTTGTCAAAGAGAACTGCCCTGCTGAAAAAAACAGCATATGCTGGTTAGGTATGTTTTGGTGCTGGGATGCTGGTTTTAGCTGGTTTATGCTGGTCCTTTGCTGGTTTATGCTGGTCCGTTGCTGGTTAATGCTGGTCCTATGCTGGTTTATGCTGGTCATGTTGCTGGTCAAGGACCAGCATAAACCAGCAAAGGACCAGCATAAACCAGCTAAAACCAGCATCCCATCACCAAAACATCGCTTGTCGTCCACTATGAGACACAAGATGAAACGATTGAATCTTGCTTCCCGAATCCCCACAATACCCTATGTCAAGCAGATAATGTCAAAATCGATTGTGACAGTCATTGTGTCAATGTGTAGATGTAGTCTACACATTGCTATTTGACGATTCATCACTTGCCATCTTTAACTATGTGCATGTTTTCATTGATACGGTGGACTAGACAGAAGGTGCCATGGGCATAAACAAACAATTGCTAGCAAACAGCATGTTTTGCCACATCTTGTTGTCAGAAAAAAAAAAGATAGAAACCCTGACATTTGACACAAACCTGATTTGAGAGATCTCAAACAGAACTGAGGTAGTGTTTATTTAACCTTTTTTCACTCTGTCGTGGGTGTCCCTCATCATAAATGCAGTATTATTGTCATAGCTCCTCGAACATACTTCCTCCATTTTATAATTCCACTTAGCAGTACCGATATCATTGTCTCTTTTTCTTTTCAGCTTGTTTGAAAGCATATACAAAGGCACTTCTGTGCTCCTATTGGCCAGTGACACAGATATGACAGAACTCGTCGTGAACAACGAAAAAAACAAAAAAACATGCTAGTCTTTCTGTGGTGACATTGTGAGGCATCGCAGATATGGCATCGGTTGTCGTCCACTACGAGACACTCCACAAGATAAAAAATGATTGAATCTTGCGTCCTGACACCCATTGTCATTTACAAACTCCATGACACTTTATGTCAAGCAGATCATGCTACAATCCTGTTTCAGTCATTGTGTCAGATCATCCTTCTAAAATCTCGTCATGTCGAGAACAAGAAACATGTCAGACTACACATTTTGCTCTGTTTTGTCGTCAAAAAAGCCCAAAAAAGAAAGAGAACTTGACAACTGACACAAACCTGGATTGCATGAAGTGGACAACATGATCTGTCAAACAGAACTGAGGTAAAATAGAGTTAGGAGTTTTGTTGTCATAACTCTATAAACATTTCCTTCGTTGTAAAGTTCCACCTAGCAGTACCAATACTATTGTCTCTCTTTCGTTTCAGCTTGTATGAAGAAGCTTCTGTGCTCCTATTGGCCAGTGTCACAGATGTAAGGGAACTCGTCATTGACAATGGAAAATAATTAAACATGCTAGTCTTGCTGTGGTGACATCGTGAAGAATTGTAGACAAGGCATCGGTTGTCGTGCCCTATGACACACTACACAAGATGAAACGATTGAATCTTGTGTCCCGATGGCCTTTATCATCACCACGACATCCTACATTGAGCATATTGTGCCGAAAATCGTGTTTTGACTATTAAAATCTTCTAGTGTCGTGAACAAGAAACATGTCAGACTACACATTTCTACCCGTCCATTGATCGCCTACCATCTTTAACGACGTGTATGCTGTCATTGATACGGTGGGACTAAAATAGAAGGTGTCATCAGCATAAACAAACAATAGCTAGCAAACAGCTTGTTTGCTATCAGAAAAGCCCCCCCAAAAAACTTTTTCACTCTGTCATGGTAGTCTCTCTCTCATCATAAATGCAGTAGTATTATTGTCATAGCTCCACAAACATATTTCCACCATTTTAAAATTCCACCTAGCAGTACCGATATCATTGTCTCGCTTTTGTTTTAGCTTGTTTGAAACCATGTATTAAGGCACATCTGCGCTCCTATTGGCCAGTGTCACAGATATGACTGAACTTGTCTCGGATGACAGAAAAAAGACATTAAACATGCTAGACTGTATTACTATTTGGATATGAGAGGGTCTGTATTACTCACTATTGGCAAAAGCATAACAGTCAACTTGGATCACGTTTGCCTTAATAATCAATCACATTACAGCCTTGATATCATTGAATTTCAGTCAGAATTGTGCAACATTCAATTGCATTTACAGATACCTTAGAAATTAATGGAAAGTGCTTTTTTTTTTTGGTGTAAAAAAAATTGTTAAATCCGAAAGTAATGTTTAGTGTAAAACATTTTGAAGATTAGCCGTTGCAGGCTTGTCTTCTAGTGGCTTTGATGCTAGTCTTTCTGTGGCGAGGTCGTGAAGAATCACAGATGTGGCATCGGTTGGCGTCCACTATGACGCTACACGAAATGATTGAATCTTGCGTCACAACGCCCGTTGTTGTTTACGAACCCCACGACAACTTACGTCAAGCAGATCAGGCTAAAATTGTGTAGTGTGAACCGGGGTTAAGTCACAATGGGAGCAAATTTTGGGCTAATTTTGAAGAACTTAAAATTATAAATGTGCTTTGAAGTTGTTTAAATAATTTGGAAGTTATTTAAGGGTTGCTGAACTGTTATAGTGACAAGTTTTAAGGGCTAGTAAGATAAACAATGAGTATTTCAATGTTTACAGATTGGCATTGAACCTGGAATATTCCTTTAAGTCACTCCAAAATTCATAACAAATGATTATCACTTTCTACATTTAGCTATCTAGCTGTCTGACATGATATTATTTTTCTTCAAGGTACATGGGAAATCTAGGTCATTTTTTTTTCGCATCACAAAATGAAAAATCACTGGAAGTTACAACGCATTTAAAAAATGCTCATTGTCAGAGAGACACGGAGGCTCTGGAATACGTCTGAGGAGACTGAATGTCTGACATAAAGCTCCACTCAGGACGTGATGTACTATACCCAGGCGTAGCACTCTTGCTAATTCTTGTCATCGGGTGGTTCTAAATATCCCTCTGTTTGCACAAGCAGCTTGAAACAGCCAAAGGAAAGACAACAGAGACAAAAAATGGAAAGAATTCAGCGTTCAGGTCAGAATGAACACTTTTCGCTTAATCAACTTGTCTTTTTTCCACAGAAAGGTCATCGCTGCAGTATCCATCCATCACTCTGCACATCTGTAGGTCGAGATTTTTGAGTTGATTTATTTTAGAAAACAACTCTCCTCCATCCTCCTGTTGTCCCAGTTACTAATGGCCATAAATATATCACTCTATCCCCAGATAACAACTGTGCAACTCTTCTACTAAAGTCAGATGGTACTTTGGTGTCAGTTGTGACATTGAATAATGACACTTGCATTTGGTAAAGCTGCTTATAGTTAAATTAATCATAATTGATAAGCTTTGCAAGATTATTGAACTAAACTGAATCAACAATGAACTCAATTAAATGAAAGGAAGATGTGTATATTTATTATTATTTTGCCTAAATAACGTTTTTTTTTTTCATTTGGTACTACCGTTCAGAAACTACAGAGGATACTTACATGTTTCCCAAATAAGTTACATTTACCCTGATCTTTAAAATTCAAAAAGTTTTCACCCCCTGGCTCTTAATTCATTGTGTTTCCTTCTGAAGCATCAGTGAGTATTTGAACCTTCTGTAATAGTTGCATATGAGTCCTTCACTTGTCCTCAGTGTGAAAAGATGGATCTCAAAAATCCATCTCACAGTCATTGTTGTAAAGGGTTCAAATACACAAAAATGCTAAAAAAAAAAACCCAAAGAATTTGTGGGAGCTGAAGGATTTTTCTAAAGAAACAACTATCATTAAAAAAAAACAGCTGTAGATCATTCAGGTAACAACATAGTATTAGGAAACAACTTTTGAACAGGGTCATTTTTATAAATTCAACTATTATTTTCTTTTGTGGACTATATGTAAACATCTTTTATGTAAAATATTCAGGTCAGTGCTAAATAAAAAATAACATGTATTTTGCATGATCCCTCTTATTTTGGTCAAATAATTAACATTTTGCAGATCCTGTAAACATTTGACCTCAACTGTATATAATTTGACAGCACTAATAAAATAGATTTTATTTAACATACCTTTTTTATACCATATTCATGGAAAGTGTCTTAAATTGATTCAAAGGAATTTTTATTTATTTTTTCCCCCATGTTTTTTGGTTGATTCTGACATGAGTCTCTCAGTGCTTAGTGTCATATATCATGTCCTTGTTGTTAAGTAATTGCTAAATACAGAGTTGGCCCTTTCAAATGTGGTCTGAAGAGCATGAGGCTCAGTTCAAAAGGGAAAGGGAGGTTGACAGAGAATCAGAGGTTAAAGAGCAGGTTTGTTTTATGGGCTCAGAGGGCAGAATAGAATTGCTTTAACCCCTTAACACCAGCTGGCCTGTTTAGGCAAGTTCTGACAAAAATCAGAGCCAGAAGTATTGTGCAAAGAGCTGTATGTCTGCCACACAATGTGAATATCATAATCTATTTCAGAGTTCAGCGCTAAAGCTTTTGTATCTTTTCTATTATAACTCTGTGTGTACATTTGACAGGCTATGTTTGCACGTTCACTTTTGTGTTTGCTTGTTTGTAAAAGATTCTTCTTTCTCCCTGCCAGGGGTTTTTCCATCAGCAGATCTTTAGACAAAAACAGATGCTCTAAATCTCCACAGCTGAGAGACTCCAGGAGAAAATACACAACTAACCTTTCAGAGAAATATTTATGTCCCTTTCGGTATCATTATTTGTTTATTCATTTCTTCTTTCATTCAGCCTACTTGTTATATTATTGAACAAAAAAAAAAGATGAACAATACACTGAATAAAACTTTGCTATATTAAATAAAGGTTGCACATTCATTATGTGTTTTAAAAGGCTAGTGCAAAACAGGTCAAGAAGGGCATCATTTACAAAAACAGGAAAATTATGAAACAAGTCAAAGGGAACATTGTCAAGAATGCTGAATGAATGCCATATATGAAAATCTCAGTAATTACGAAAGAATTGACTGAACCCTCTCAGTCTCAACAAAAACGCCATCATGATCTTTGAAAAGCTGGAATTTATGGCAGCTAGGTCCCGTCTGGAAAGTACTTGAACTCAACGCATAATGTGAAGCAAAAGCCCTTGAGCTATGGAAATAAAGCAATAAGCAATGGAGCCCTGAGCAATGGAAAACAGTAATATGGTCTGAGGAGTCATCTTCAGCATTATTTCCTGCTACCAGATGGGTTACGATTGGATAAGGCCAAACGAGGCCTCTAACCTACAATAACCTGCTAACGACTGAGCTCAACTGTGCTTTCGTATAGTGACCATAAAGCTACAGTGTAAGAAAGAGTTTGTTTAGCATACGGAGCTTCTGAGTCACAGACACTTTGGAAACTAAATGTGTATAAAAACCTTTTAAACCAACCAGCCTAACAGAGTTGAGTCTGAACAAACTATGTCATATGGGAAAATGTTGCTGATTTGTTCCCATCATGTGGTGACTATTATACGATTATTATGGAGCCATGATGATGGAATAAATATAAAATAGGATGATAACGGAAATAAATTAATGCTTTTGTGTTTATTTGCATTCACTTTTTTGTGTTTCTGCTTCCACTCCATTATCAAAATCATTGTGAATGATTCATTTTGTGAATGAGTCGATTTGCGATAACTGTGATAAGTTCACTGAATCATGTTTTTTTCCTCAACAGTTCTGTAATTGCAGGACAAGGAACGCCCTGTTATGCAATTATTAATCCTTAATTATGTTTATGTTAACACTACATACTAAAAAAAGCAAATGTGATTTTAGCAGTGCCAGAATGAGGTAAATCTTACTGAACCTTCATAGGTAGGATCTGGAGCATGTCATTTTCCTCTTCCCTCATCCTTTCAAGATCTGAAAAGGTTCTTGGAGTATTTTGAAAGGTCATAATACACAGACTTAACTGCATGAGGCACTAGAGCTATTCTGAGGGTGGCCTTGATAAGTGTCTTATGTTGTGCAGCGCCTCTAAATACGTCAGTACTGAGATGAGGCCATGCTTTGATCATAGCAACACTGTCTTCTGTCCATCCAGCATCCATCCATCTTCAATACCCACTTATTCTACATAGCGTCACTGGGGAGTGTTGGAGCTTTTCCCAGCGTATCTTAGGCCAAAGGCAGGGAAACACCCTGGACAGGTGGCTAATCCATCACTGGACCAGCCATGATCGGACATTCTGATATATGGGGAACATCTTGCTTATTGACCAGAGAGAACAGCCATATGTTGTACATTTCATTTGGGCGTACACAATATTTTATTACCAAAGTTACCAGTAACTTTGCCATCACTGCTAATATTTCAGAATTTAAAAAGTAGCTTAGTATTGTGCTATTCTAACTCCAGTTTGTCAGTTTTGCATTAGATGTACAGTAGGAGGCGATAAGTGACTGTCTTTAATAGTTAATCACTAAAGGGATAGTTAACGCCGGTCTCTCAAGTGAGTTAGCGGGAGCTAGAGATTATTGTTTACAAAGTTTTAAATATGGATATTTTTCTTACACAAAGGCATCGATTCACTTCAGAAAACCTTTAACCCCTCGGAGCTGCATAGTTAAGCAATAAGGTACTTGAGGCCGTGCTGTATCATGAAAAAATCAAGGTTGAAGGGCGTTGTTAGGCACAACGCAAAGCGGAGTGCCTGCAACCCCTTCAGCCGTGATTTATTCATGATACAGCACGGCCTCAAGTACCTTATGGCTTTTATAAAACGGTTACCACACAATAAAAATATATATTAATTTATATATATTAGGTTGTACGTTTTCATAAAGTAAAATCATTATCTGCCTTCTGCTGTAAAAAGTAGTCCCTAACTGCTACAGCTGTGTTTATGTTGCTAAGGGTGGTTGCTAAGGGGGCTCAATTATACACAAAACCGTTGAGTGAAGCGGTCATAGCAGTGCCGTATAATGAATACGACACAGCTGCTGACCAATCAGAATTGAGGAGTGGAACTAACCATATTATAAAGTACTTTTTATAATGGACGGATGCACTTTACTATAAGCTTCAAAATCTCGAACACCATTCACTGCCATTATAAATCTTGGAAGAGCAGGATATATTTTTTAAATAGAACTCTGATTGAATTCGTCTGAAAGAAGAAAGATATACACTTGAGGGTGAGTAAAATATGGGGTAATTTTCATCTTCATTTTTGGGTGAAGTATCCTATTCCTCAAATCTTAAAGTCCACGAATTCAAAACACGAATTTATTGGTTTTTACTTGGGCACGAGTATCATTGTCCTTGATAATATTTCAGCAATCATATCTTATGCATTATAATAGCTGTAAAAAATCTGAAAGAACTTATAAGAAAACAAAAAAGTGCTAAATTATGTATTTACCTGCAATCCATTGTAAAAGCTAAAACTTGCAGATGTCCTCTATAAAGGGTTTGCACTTATGTCATGGTTTGGTCAGTTACCCGGATGTACGGCCATATTGGAGATGCTCGGATGTAAACAACAGCATGGATTTCATGTTTAATGTATTACTGAATATGTTGTTCTAATTTATGCTGTCTAAATGTGTGGAAGCTGCTGAATCATATAGAGAAGGACTTAGAAAGCATGAAAGGGCGTGATATTTTGACAAAAGTTAATATGTGGTAAAGATACATATGAGCAGTATTAATTAAGAATTTAGCCTAATATTTCACCTACCTGACCAGAAATGATAAGAACAAACAAACAAAATTCTTGCCCTGGAAATCCTGGTTCATTTTGGCCAACCACAAATGCCTTCTTTTCTCAAACAGTCTTTTGCACTCTTCTCCTTGATTTGTTATAACTTTTGGCAGTCTATAGTACTCCAAATGTTCTTCCCAGTCCGACCGATTAGTACAGCCCAAAACATGACAATAATTGACCATTTTCAGCAGCAATAATCAGCAAAATATGCAAGTTTCTTTCGGTTCAGAGGCATTGTTTACGTTCTGTGCTGACAATATGGTATGAGATGTGCTGAATTAATGGTAACACTATTAATTCAGCACATCTGTATATTCAAAACAGTCCGAAATATGGGAAGTACACCTCCAGTAATGCTGAATCATTGAATTTCTTTATGAGTAAGTCATTGAATTGATCACTTATTTGGTTTATTCAAAGACACCGTTTCATTCAGAAGTTACTTTATGAGTCATTTAAATAATTTCAAAGTGCACGATAGTGTGATTTTAATTATGTCGTCTGCATTTTTGCCTTCTGATGGTGTTACAAAATGTGGTGTTGCAAAATGACCTTTGTAATTTTCCAGTTTGGAGGTTGATGGTCCCACACCAGTCATCTCCGTCTGGAACTAGTTACAGTGGAAAAGATTTTGTAATTAAACTTTTTTGATGATGTTACTGTAATGTGCATAAAATGATAGAGTGCTAAAATCCATCCTGAAATGATTATGTAATGAAGAGGAGGAAAAAAAAAAACATTACACTCCCAAAGAGCTCTGGAACATGTTAAGTTTGTGGCACAATGGGGCTCAAATTGTCAAATGTAATTTTTAACAGCTGTTTAAATCTCTGGTGGCGATCTCGGATGTTTACAATTATTGTGATTACTTTTTAATTAAAAGTAATTATTAGGACAGATTAACAGTGACAAACAGAACAAAATGGGTTTTTTTTTTTTTTTTTTTTTTTTTTTGTTGAGGGCAGCTGGTCAGCTGAGCAGGTGAAGAAGGGCTGTTGATAGAGGCAAGAAAAGCAAAGTAAACTCTCCTGGTTTTCTCTTTTTCGACTCCTAATTTGGGAGGTGTTCAGTCACACCGCGTTCTGTAGAGTCAGTTCAGGATATTATTTAATGCAAGGATATTAATAAGCCATTATGCTGTATATTACTTTGGAAATCCTGTTGCCGTGGGGCTAAGTGAATGGGAGCAACTTTTATATTTTTCCATGTAGCCTATGACTTGAGTGACACTTAATGAGTTTTCAAGATGTTATTTCTGTACGGAATTTTGCAAATTTAATGACACTGCACTACAGCCAGGAGACAGGAGAGAAAAAAACTTCTCTATTCATCCGTATATGTATTTGGTTATTGCGTTGTACAGATAAATTGCGCATGATTTCTTTGCCACGCTTGCCATCTATTATCATTAAAGCATATCTATACATCTGCTCATATGGTGGAAGTATCTTTATCTTTACTGCAGATGCAGCAGTGCCTTATGCTACCATTGCATCTTGACTAACAAATCCCAGTCTTGCCCAATGTTTTATGAGTTTCAGCATCTTTCAGTTCTCCTGCCTGCTCGTCTCTCTGCCCCTCCATCATTCTTCTTCTTCTCCCATTGCTGCTCTATCTTGTTGGCTACAAAGTTTGTCTCCTTGTGTCTAAGCACACATGATGATAATTCTGGCACAGGAACACATCCCAATGGAAAGCATTAAAATATAATTCAAGTCTGACGACCGTGCAAGGATGCGGATAAGATGAATGTCTCTGCTACGCAATTGTCTGTCTGTCCAGATGTTTTCTCTGTCTTTTTTCCCCTTCTCTTTCACTGCGTCTGTTTTTCTCTGCTGTCCATCTGAGCAGTATTAAAGGTATCGCTGAACTGCTGTATCTCGAGAGGAGAGTGGTTTTATCATTAGATGATGCAAGAGTGAGGGAGACACAATGTTATCCGGTTCAATTCTCTCTCAGTTCTCCTAGAATGACTCACTTAATTATGGATACTTTGAACTAAATATTTTGTGTTATACTGGGAGATGTTCCACAGTTTTATTCTTATAAAGCTTCCAATAACTGAAATGCACAACCATGACAATAAGGAAATGTGCATTATTCAGTAAATCCATTTTGATTACTACAACAACTACTACTACAAAGTATTATTATATTAAAGAAAAAGCCCATCTGTAAAAAAATATTATAATTATCACTTTTTATAGTGTGGCAGGAAGAGCAAACGACAGACACAGTGGGTGTGGCGTCAGGCCTCGGAGAGGCTTTTATTAAACAGAAAATGAAAGAAAAGTGTCCAAAGGGGAAATAAAAAGTGTCCAAATAAAGAGGGAATCTGGTGTCCTCGTGTGAAGGGGTTCCGTGAAGGAGGGGCAGCGTTCAGAAGGGAAGGGTCCAGGTAAGGGGCGGAGTCCGGCGGCCGCACACACTCCCCGCTTGGGACCGGCATCTCCTGCGGCTTCGTCCCTTCGGCGCCTCCACGGCGCTTCCAACGGGGAATCTACGGCCCGGCATCCTGGCCCATCGGCCATCACGGGTGCAGTCTTCAGCCGGACCTTCTTGGCGGCGCTGGCTTCCCTCTTCACCCCTTCCTGGACCCGCGAGGACACCAGCGTGCATGCACGGGGGAGAGACCGGTCTCCTGAGGAGAGGCGCGCTTGGCATTTAAACAGCGGCGGTGATGAGGCTTCATTCCATTCAGGTGCTCCTCATCACACGCCGCCAGCCCGAGACGTTTTCGCGCCCCTCCTCTCCCATTCACACCCACGCCCGTCGGGAGCCTGGAGAAGGGCGGCGAATAAGGGACTTGGTGGTGATGATAATTAGGGGGGAGGCAGCCGACTCATCACATCCCCCCCCCAAGCGACATCCCCGTCATCTGGTCGCCGCCCACGCAGGAGTGCTACCTTCCTCATCCAGGCTCCAGCGGTCGGAGTGGGCGGGGATTCCTCTCCAAGGCAACGCTCCCTCTCGCAGCGCAACGGAACAGGGACAGAAAAAACGGTATTTAGTCGACAGCCTCAACCAACCGCAGGATAACTAAAACATCACTTACCCCTTTTGCGGCTGGGAGGCCGTCTCCGTCGTTTCTCCGTCCCCGTCCCGGTTTTCACGAACTTTTGCGAACGAGAGGGGATGACGTCATCAGGTGTTGCCCACTGCGCTGTCTAAGCCCTGCCTTGCCTGCATTCTCCACCACTGTGTCCCGCTTGGGACCGGGGCGCTAGGGGCAGCGGCATCTTCTGCGGCTTCATCCCTTCGGCGCCTCCACGGCGCTTCCAACGGGGAATCTACGGCCCGGCATCCTGGCCCATCGGCCGTCACGGGTGCGGTCTTCAGCCGGACCATGGGTCCAGCGGCTCGTCCTTCTTGAGCCTGGAGAAGGGCGGCGAATAAGGGACGGGGCGGTGATGATAATTAGGGGGGAGGCAGCCGACTCGTCACATTAGTTTTGTTTAGAATTTTTAGTCTGTTGTTTTACGCCAGTGAGTTGCTTACTTAATGTGACTGAATTAGTAAGTTAGTTTTTACAGATAGTCTTTTTGCATGGTTCTTTAAAATGAATAATACTAATAAAGAACCATGTAAAAAAAAACTAAATCTTTAAAAACTATTGGTTAAAGCAATTGACCCTTTGCAGGGAGTGTGACTGACAGGCGATCTGACCAATCATAATGCGGAATCTCCATTTTTTTTTTTGTCAGACAAACAAACCAGACAGGTATTGACGTCTTTCCATAGTTGAAACAAGATTTCTTCTGATGTTTATTCATGTTTATTTCATAATATAACTAGTAAAGAGATGATCGGCTCATGTGCCATTTGAACTGAGGCCTACAGCGATTTGTCACAACACATTAAAGGAGTAGTTCACTTTCAGAACAAAAACTGCCCCCGAGTTTGAACTTCCAAAATGCAGTTTTACAGGGCTCTAAACGATCACAGCCGAGGAAAAAAGGGTCTTATCTAGCAAAACGATGGGTTATTTTCTAAAAAAAAATTACAATTTATATACATTTTAACCTCAAATGCTCGTCTTGTCTAGCTTGGCAAGACGAGCGTTTGAGATTAAAATATTTATAAGTTGTAAGTGTTTTTAGAAAATAACTGATCGTTTCGCTAGATAAGACCCTTCTTCCTCAGCTGTGATCATTTAGAGCTCTTTGAAGCTGCATTTAAACTGCATTTTGGAAGTTCAAACTCAGGGGCACCATAGAAGTCCATTATATGGAGAGAAATCCTGAAATGTTTTACTCAAAAAATGTTTTCCTCAAAAAACTCCATTTCTTTACGACTAAAGAAAGAAAGACATGAACATCTTGGATGACAAGGGGGTGAGTACATTACCTGTAAATTTTTGTTCTGAGAATTAACTAATCCTTTAAAGAGCCACAAAATGGTTTGCATTTTTTGAATTCCTTAAAAAATTACTCAATTCGAAAACAGAGACTTTGTTTCATACCAAAAGTAATAGGGCTGTCACGATTCCTCGATTCAATTTGAGTACTCAATTAAAAAAAAATCCTCGATTGCATTTTGCCCGAGTCGAATAATCAGAAATGGCGCATTCCACTAATGAGAATCCATGAAACGCATTATTAGACCGTTTTCCAAGGCTTCATGATATATTGAACCCTTTAAACCCAAAATCATAATAAACTATAATGCTTATTTAAATTCACAAATGCTACAATTTATTTAAACAAATATATACAATGCAGGTTTAATATGTCTCAAACTCCATCTCTGCATATTGTTGTGAGTTTGGGTTTATTATAATGTTCATCTTGAAATGCAACGTGCGCCATTTAATCAGATTTGTAAGGTAAATATTTTATAAACCTACGCAAACACAGGAGAACGTCTCAGGTTACGTATGTAACCATGGTTCCCTGAAGGAACGAGACACTGCGTCATCAACGCTTTGGGGAATGCCATTGGCGAACCACGCTCTGAATCAGTCTACAACCAATAGAACGACGGGAGTGACGTCACCGGCGCGGTGACGTCAGCGACCAGGAAGTATAAAAGCACGTGCGTTTCAAACCGGCGTTAGCTCCAAGGAATGAAGCGATGCGCGGCAGGAATGCGGGGATTATGGTCCATGACGCAGTGTCTCATTCCTTCAGGGAACCAGGGTTACATACGTAACCTGAGACATTCTCTTCCAGGAACTCGACACTGCGTCATCAACGCTTTGGGGAACGATCTGCCAACTTCCCCATAATTCCAAATTCCTGCCCAGTGGTGTTTGTCTGGGAAAGGAAAGGAAGCGTTGGGTCTGGTGGATCAGGCCAGAACAACCTCTCTGTCTGGGGAACCAGCCCAGAATAAGAGGGCAGTGTCTGGAGATACTATATCTGCTGGAGCACTGAAGGTTCTCCGCCTGGGAATAATGCCAGGACGCGAGAAATATCACACCTCTGTCCGGAGAAATGACAGAGCAAGAGGGAGAAGGCATATACCTCGGCCCTCGGGCTCACGAGGAGAAGTAGTCCAAACCCTGTCTGGGGAACAGCCAGCACGAGAGGGACTAGATTGGCTCCGCCTGGAAAATTGCCAGGACGCGAGTGGAATTACATCTCTGCCTGGGAAGCTCCCAGCGAAGAGGGATATGATCCGCCTCGGCCCTCGGGCACACGAGGAGAGAGTCCACCCCTGTCTGGGGACCAGCCAGATGTAGAGGGACAGGTAGTGTCCGGGGAATTGCCAGAACACTAGGTTGCTCCGCCTGGGAAGATTGCCAGGACGCGAGCGGGATTACATCTCTGCCTGGGACGCACCCAGCGAAGAGGGAATATAAACCTCGGCCCTCGAGCCCACAAGGTTTGGGTCATGCACCCTAGTCTGGTCACCAGCCAGAGAGGGAGACACCCTCCTCGGCCCTCAGGCACACGAGGAGAAACTAGTCCTTTGTCGGGGCGCACCCGGAACAAGAGGGACACAAGTAGCGCCTGGAAACCTTTGCCAGGGCGCAGGAATGGCTCCGCCTGGAAAACCGCCAGGACGCGAGTGGAATTACATCTCTGCCTGGGAGTCACCCAGCGCAAGAGGAAGCATTTACCTCGGCCCTCAGGCTCATGAGGGAAACTTAGTTGTCATCTTAGGACAGAAGAGCCCGGAGTGGCTCGTAGGTCTAACTCGTAAAACCTAACAAAGGTCAAAGGTGTGGACCAACCCGCCGCACTGCAGATGTCCTGAATAGGGACACCTGCTCGCAGAGCCTTCGAGGCTGCCATGCCTCAAATAGAGTGAGCCTTGACGCCCATAGGTGATGGGAGGCCAGAGGACTCATATGCAGTAGATATGGCATCCACGATCCATCTACTGATAGTCGGCTTTGTTGCAGAGAGGCCCCTCTTAGGGGGACCATAGCAAACAAATAATTGCTCTGACTTTCGCCACAGGGCAGCTCTGTGGACTTATGTGTCCAGTGCTCGCACTGGACACATACAGTTATACTTCCGATGGTCGCTCTCCAAGAATGGAGGGGGGTAAAAGGCCTGTAGGATGTCCGGCTGTGGTACTGCTGTCGGGACCTTTGGTACATACCCGTCTCTAGGGTAGAGGAACGCTTTGGCCAAACCGGGCGCAAAGTCGATATAGGCAGGGGCCACTGAAAGGGCCTGAAGGTCTCCTACTCTCCTCAGAGAAGTAAGAGCCAACAGCAACGCCGTCTTAATTGTAAGGAAGCGATCTGAAATCTCCTCTATAGGCTCAAATGGGGCCGAGAGAGGGCTTCGAGCACCACAGCGAGGTCCCACGAGGGGATTCTAGGCATCACCCGAGGCCTCAACCTGAGTGCACTGCGAAGGAAACGTTACCCACTGACAGGCCTCCAAGCGGGGCGTGGTAGGCCGATAAAGCCGCCACGTATACCCTCAGGGTGGAGTGGGCTAACCCTGTGGAGAAGCGAGACTGCAAGAACTCCAGCACTGTACCAACCGGGCAGTGAACTGGGTCAGCATGTCTCTCTCTACACCATGAGGTAAAAAAATTCCACTTAAGGCCATAAAGTTTCCTTGTAGAGGGAGCTCTAGAATGAAGGATGGTCTCAACAACCTCGGTTGAGAGACCATCATCTATGAGATGTGCCCCCTCAGGGGCCACACCCATAATTTCCACTTCTCTGGGTGGGGTTGGCTGATTACGCCCCCCGGCCTGAGAAAGGAGATCCCTCCTGACCGGAATCTCCCACGGAGAGCCGTCGAGGAGGGAAATGATGTCCGAGAACCATACTCGGGCCGGCCAGTATGGGCCTACTAGTAGTAGGCTGACTCCGTACCGGCGGACTCTTTCTAGAACTCCTGGGAGCAGAGCGATCGGGGGAAAGGCGTACAGACGAAGCCTCGGCCACGTCTGTACCATGGCGTCCAGTCCAAGAGGAGCTGGAGGAACTAGAGAGTACCAGAGGGGACATTGCGATGTCTCTCGAGTCGCAAAGAGGTCCACCTGAGCCTGGCCAAACGCTCTCCATATCTGCTTCACTACCTCCGGGTGAAGCATCCATTCCCCGGGCCTCGGCCCCTGCCTCGACAGGATGTCTGCCCCCACATTGAGATATTCAGGGATGTGTACTGCACTCAGCGAGAGGAGTTTTGTTTATAATACATTATGTATTTTAACAGTTTAACAGTTTTGTTCAATACTTGTTTTGTTTGATACTTTATAATTGCTTCATTGCTTTTATGTATGTATTTTTAAATACATAATTTTAGAAGCTATTGTTCGCATAGGTCTATTGGTCTAAGGGTCAAATGATCAATCTTTATAGTTTTGAACGTTTCAGCAGCCATTGTTTGATACCAACAGATGTTATTTCTTATTCCCTATTTTGGATTAAAAACCTTAATCAATATTGAAAGGGGACATCTGCGATGCTTCAGCATAGTTACCCAGTATAAGATGACTGCTCTGCCCTATGAGAGAAGGTCAGATCTTATCAGCGTTGATTTGTATTCATGTACTTGCTCAGTAATTCAAACAAACATGAAGAAGGGAAGTTCTTTGTCCTTCATCACAGCAATTACTTCTTCTCACTCAGCACCTCAAAAGACTTTAAAAGAGTTTGTGTCAGCATGAAATGCAACATGAACACTCTTGTAATTGTTACAACTGTTCTTTGCAATCTAGAGTTTCACCCCTGCAAACATCTAGTCAAGACTTAAGAGCAACTTTGGAGCGTGGCGTGAATTCTTCCACAATAACACAAATATTCCACCTGCAGTGCGTTTGAGCCATGGCCAGGCCCACCATCAGCCCCTCATGTGTTTCATTTCTCAGATAGAAGAGAAGACAGATAGCAAGTGGATTTTTCCATAACGCTATCCGAGGAACCAGGAGGAGATCTGTGTTCTACAACTGCCTGTCATTCCATTATGCTGAGACTTAATGGATGCATCAAAAAAAGAGAAGCTAAGCTGATCTGACCCAGCAGATTAAAGCCAGAAGGGCTGAACATTAAATCTGTTTTTTTTTTGCAGCGTATTTGTACCATCATTGTTTTTCTAACTTTATATCAGCTGTTGATTATTAAGAAAGTTAAGTTTTTCTTTTTAATGTAAGCAGTTCAATAGGGCTAATTAAATGTGGCTTCATAATAAAGAAAGAAAAACAAGAAAAAAAAAAAGAAAAACATTTTCTTAATGTAAGAAAAAAATCTTAGTGTGGGATTTTTTAATTAATGTCAGGTGTGAGCAATTTGTTTTGAGACAAAATATTTATTGTTATGTCAGGTTTAAGCAATGAGGAGTTTGCCTCACATCAAAAATCTCAGTCTATCTGGATCCATATGGCATCCAGTGGGTTCGGAGTCTGACATTCATCTTCCACACTGATTGCAGGCTCATGAAAATACGTGCCTCTGTATAGGCCTATATTTCTGCAACACGGTAATTACGTACCTTACTGCACGTTTCGCGGCAGTTACAAAGTGAAATGGTGCTAAATACATTCAATACGTGACCGTGGCATGTTTTTATTACATTGGTACAGGCACGTATTTCTGCATTTTTATTACGCTGCTTAAGGTATGTACGTGGCTGTTCAGAATTTAAATATCCGAGGAGTGTCGCTAAAGGTTAATGCTCTATCGTGTTGGAAATATCCCCTACACCAAACCTACCCGATAGTGTTAACAAAAGCAAAACGCATTTGTTGATGCAGCCGTGCTATTTTAACTTCCCTGTGCAGATTTGAGCTGTTTTGTCGAACCTGTAGTTCTACAGGGTTCATACTAGAGCTCTTCATTACTCAAGTGCAACGCCGTATCACGTGAGCTACCGAGCAAACCTACTGAATTAGAAAACTTATCCATATGAAGCTGTATATGTGACAACAACATTCAACAGTATCAGTTTTCAAATTATGCAGGATGTTAAAAGTAGTCATAACATTATATTCCGCAAGTAATTGTGTGAAAATTAGACATTATTTATCAAAACTCTGTACCTGTAAATCATACTTTGTGTGAAGAGGAATACAATTTGTCTGTTTTACTGCCTTTAGTGTTCATTTAAACTGGAATCTGCAGTGATTTGTACATATAGGTATTTTTTTTTCAGTTTTGCAGAAACGTATATAGAGGCATGTATTTCCAGTGAGCGTATATGTTGCATTGAATTCAGAACAAAATTATTTTAATGTGCATTGGAGTTGGCACCACACTGACTCTAAACTTTACTGTTAAAATGGTAGACAGTCAGTGTTGGGGAAAGTTACTTTTAAAAGTAATGCATTACAATATTGTGTTACTGTTTGTTACCTGTGGCCTGTTGCATGAAGCTAGCTAAACAAGCTTTCAGAGTTTCAGAGTAGGGTTAAGCTGCGTTCACAATAGCATCGACTTTTGGCGATGAGGTTTCTAGTGGGCGTTCTCTCTACTGGTTGCCTTGAAAGCAAATCAGGTTTCCTGCCACTAAATACAAACATTTTAGAGGCAAAAGACTAAATATAACATAAATATAAATTAAATCTCTACATACAAACAAAAATGAATGTGAAGCAGAGGCTACTTTTTTTATTGCGTATATTTATCTATGGCTGAGAGGTGAACGATCACATGAGCTCAACTGCCTTCTTTCCTATTGGCTGTCGCTCCAGAAAGTCGCTCTTCATTTGCATAAAGTTAAAGGATTCTGAACTTTGTCTCGTCGCCAATGGCCTCTGTCGCTTTTGTCGGCGGAAATAGCCAGCTCTCCATTGAAATGAATGGGATTGTGTTGCTTAGACGCTGCATATCGCTTGTAGTGTGAACAGGGCTTTAGACTTGACAAAACTGAAAAAACAACAACTTGGTTTAGATCGGGTTCAGTGGGCTCACAAAGCGCGATATAGGCAGTCATGGTTTGACATGTAACCTGAAGGTTGCGGGTTCGAGTCTCAGGTCCGGCAGGCATTGTCGGTGGGGTAGTGAATGATTAGCACTCTCTCCCACCTTTAATACCACCTGGGCATGGGATTGACCAGAGCTGCACAGGTTGTTGCTGGGATCCTCTTCCACTCCTCACGGAGCTGCTGGACGTTAGACACATGTTCCTTCTTAATAGGTGCTTAATAGGGTTCAGTTCTGGAGACATGCTTGGCCACCCCATCACCTTCAGCTTCCTCAGCAAGGCAGTTATCATCTTGGTGGTGTGTTTGGGATCGTTATCATGTTGGAAAACTGCCTTTCGGCCTAGTTTCTGGAGGGAAGGCATCATGTTCTGCTTCAGAATGTACAGTACATAATGGAATCCATGTTTCCCTCAATGAACTGCCGCTCCCCAGTACCAGCAGCACTCATGCAGCCCCAGACACAAATTTACTTGGTACTTCTCACCAGGACATCGCCACACATGCTGGACACCATCTGAGCCAAGCAAGTTTATCTTATAGTCTCATCAGACCACAGGAAATGATTCCAATAATTCATGCTCTTGGACAGGTTGTCTTTAGCAAACTGTTTGCGAGCCAGCTTCAGATGAGGCTTTCTTCTGGAACGAAGCCTATGCAAACCGACTTGTTGCGGTGTACGGCGTATGGTCTGAGCACTGACAAGCTGACCCTTTACTTCTGCAACCTCTAAAGCAATGCTGGAAACTCTCATGCATCTGTTTTTTGAAGCCAGGTTCCGAATGGAACCCATCTTGGAAAACCTCTGTGTGACCGTGACCACTGTAGTGTAACTGGGTTTCGGGGCATTACAGAACCTCTAATAGCCTTGGCCATCCTTGTGGAAAGCAACAATTCTAATTCTCAAATCCTCAGAGAGTTCTTTGCCATGAGATGCCATGTTGAACATCCAGTGGTCAGTATGAGAGAACTGTACTTAAAGCACCTAATTTTAACTGCTCTAACACAAGATACACAACTTTGTATGGTCCTGTCATGCAGACACAAAAAAAAACTTTAATAGGACATGTGGCTTGCGTGGTTAAACAACATACTGCTGTTATCACTTAGGGTGTACTCACTTTTGTTGCCAGCTATTTTGACAATAATGGCTGTATGTTGAGTTATTTTCAGAGGACAGTAAATCTGAACTGCTATACAAGCTGCACATTGACTACTCTAAAATATATTCAAGTTTAATTTATACTTAATTTATACAATAGTATTGTCCCTTGAGAAGATACTAAAATGGTTGCTGAAATGTGAGGGGTGTACTCACTTTTGTGAGATACTGTATGTACACGCAACAAGTCTGGAGAAGGGTAGTTGTGTAGCGTTAACATTTCGCTCAAAACCTTCCCACCTTCTTGGGCCCCAAAACTCAGAGTTTGCTCAAACTAATCACAGACTTACCTGGTTAAAATCTAAACCAGATTCATGCAACAGGCCTCTGGGCTAGGCTTTCTACTTTGACATTCTGACAAATACCCCAAAGTAATTTAAAGTATTTTTGGCAAATCGTGAAATCAATAAGCCTTAGGCTGAAGAAAGGGCCTCTGCCTCTTCACCTGGAAAACAAAGTTGCATTACTTTTTTGAAGAAGTACATTTAAAAGTATAACTCATGTTACCCCCAAAACTGTGGACGGTAAATATCTATAAGTATTTTAATTTCTGTAAAAGCCACCCCCCCCCCATAAGTTACTAACTTAATACTTGCTCTGACTAGTGAGTCATTAAAAACCGTTGAGTGTGGCATAATAAAAACTGTGCTGCTTTTGAGCCGTGTATAGCGCTCGTCCTTCTTTAGCAATCTCTTCAGGGTCCTCGTTTAGCTTCCATGACTTTCAGCCCACCCTGCTTCATACCACAGTGACCTTAATAAGTCTTTAATACATTAGCTTATCCATGGACATTATTTCTGGCTGAGTCCCGTCGGATTGCATCGGCTGTGGGGGTAAAGACAACAACTATGATTCCACACTAAATCACAGCGTCATCAAAATATGCCTTTGGTTCTTTGTTTGTTTTGAATATGCACCCTCTAGTGGCGAAAACATACATATTGTGCCTTTAACCTGTTCATTAAAAAAATCAGCTCAAAGGACTGATTCATTCACGAATTTGACATCACCGTTGTGTCTCTGAGCGGGTTTTGATTTCTTAACGTCAGAATTAAAAGTAATCATGTTCTGAAATGTAGTGAAGTAAAATTCAGAAATTATGGTTTGGAATGCATTGACGTAAAAGAAAACATGCCGTTCCTTGTTTTATTGACGAGACGAGATAGCAATGTCCAATTTGTGAACATTATTAAAATCTCAAAATTCATCACATGCTACAAAGTGTGAGAAAGTCACATTATAAAATTGCTCATACTTCCCCTGAGGCACAGAGCTCCAAATCAATTATTTCTGATAAACTGACAAATTCCTTTCTTGCTGTTCAACACATGCGTTTCAGGAAAAAAGCTCATTTATCAATACAGAAGTATCCTCCTTCATGAAGAACAAGCACCATGGACTTGTTTGTTTTTATTTTTTAATAACTCTAAGTGTGCTCTGATGGTTCTATAACACTAACAGGAGGCGTTTCCACCACACTGCTTTGACTTGCCTCTAAACGTGTGACTTCATTTTTCTCTAAGTGTTTACCTCTTGATGATGCTGCTATGGAAACACAGCAATTTTGAGATGTGTATACAAAGGAAACTGAGGAATAAAAGACAGACTATGATCAAAATCACACATTCTCAAACAGGCTTGTCAAACAGATTAGATATTAGAGCTTTATTTTTTACAGTGTGAGAGCAATATCAGTCTGTTGATTTGCTTTTTGGGGACCATCTGACTAATCGTTTTTCAGCCAAAAATAATAAACTTGACTTGATCTGTAAATGTCAGCCAGTTCATTTGACATGCAAACTCAGATGCAGAGGTAAAGACAACTGATTATTTTGGCTGAGGTTTAGGCTGATGTCATAGGAAAGTGAACAATCCTGTATTGAAGTCAAAAGATATTCAAAAGTTGTGTAATTGAATGTGAGATTCTGTTATTTAATCTTTCAATCCACTGCCAGATTTGAAGGCGAAAAACATAAAGAGACATTAAAATAGTGGTATATGGTGAAATACAGTACGAGTAGGGCTTATTCTTTAAAATAATAAAGTAAAATAAAATAATGGTACATTGTAAATAACACTAGAATGACCTTACCTTTATTAATACTACATATAAGCATTTATATGACATATGATATGATGAATTTTGTCCATGTCAAAATTGTAAAAGGATACACTGAAACCATCAAATTCTTTTGATCAAAATTAACTGGTCACTTATTTTTTTAAAAGAAACTGCAGTGAGAGTCAAACTCGCTGGAAAAGGAATGTGAATGATTTTGTTAGTGTGACTGTGTCAGTCGATTGATTTATAACTGTTGTTAAGGTGATGTAAAACTGAGCTTTGGATCTTGTGATCAAAGGAAAGAACAAGTGAAGCAGGAGGAAAGGGATTCCTCAGAGAGGACAAACGGCCTGCCCTGAGAATGATTATGAGCCAGTACTTCTGCTTGCGTGTGTAGGCCTATGTTTTCATAGATCCCCAGAAGATATAAAATGGTTCTTTCTATGATTTTTTTCCCATAGGTATAGCATTCTTGGACTGCATCCAAAATTGCATAAGTCCCTACTATATAGTAGGAAAAATGACCTGGATGACTTACTACTTCTGCCGACACAAGACAAAAACAACATTACAGAATTATATTCACACTGTGCACATGTAGATAAAAGGTATTTTTTACGGTCACAGAGTAATTATTTATTTAAAACAAATTCAGATGCCGTCTATCTGAAAAGGATATTAGGGCTACAGTCAAACCAAAATGTATTCAGACACCTTTAGCATTTCTCAAATTATCACAGTTTACTCACTACAGTTTAGACAATTGTAATAAAATATGACAAGAACTCTGTTTCCGAACAAATTCATCTTGATAATGTCAGATAACTTTGATAAAATGGCATGTACTGGATTACAATCAATCAAAAATTGTTAGTATGACAATATTTACAATATTTACCAATTACCAAGAAATGCTTAATGTTGTTCAGTCTGTGGTATAAAAAAAAAAACACCTAAGAAAAACATGGTCAGGTCAAAGTGTCTGAATAATTTTTGGTCCCAAATTTTTTATAAATTTTACTGGTAGTCCACTGTATGAAGAACTTTTGGGTATAATTTGTCACAGTTTACTTTATTGTGCTATTCTTATTTACATAAATGAACTATAGTGTCCTGTACCCAATAGTAAAAAAATGTAAAAAAAATGTTATCTAGTGTCTGAATAATTTTTGTTTTGACTATTTGTCAGAATTCACAGTATTCCTAATTTGTAGGCAGTATTTGTAGACATGGTACTATTCTGAACTGAACATCTAATGGACACTTAGATGAGGCCATGGGAGAGGATTTGTGAATGACAGTGATGTAGGCAATGTAGCTGACTGGTAGGTCATATGACAATAGACTGAAGTACAGTGCTTTAATAGATTGTTGTACAACAACTGTTCAGCTGAAAAAATGGCTTTCAAACTTACAAACTTTCAGTAGACAAAGCCTCCATGAAATGATGTTTCTCTAACGAAGTTCGGGAGGAGCGTGTCATATACTTAGCGTAAACATCACAAGAGGAACCCACTCAAGCCAATCAATGCCATAAGTACAAATACAGCCACCCCGACTCCGCACTCTGAGTTCTCGCTACTCCCATGGGGGGTTCTCTGGGCTCGGGACGCTCCCGAGCTCGGAGCCTTTTCTCCGGACAGCACGCCAATCACGCAATACCATACTCCGGCTAATTATATGTAAGCGTGAACTCGTGAAACAATTTTGTTGCCTGTGAATGTGCAAAGAAACTGCTGAATAAATCTTTATTTTTGTTTTATTTGCGCAAAAAAGTATTCTCGAAGCTTCATAAAATTACGGTTGAACCACTGATGTCACATTGACTATTTTAAAGGGGTCTTAATGAGAAGTCTATAACATACTTTGGTTAAAATTTCTCAATGGTAGTGTAAAAATCACTCGTTTTACCTTGTCAAAATCAGCCCTTTTTAGAGCATGTTCCTTTAAATGCTAATGAGCTATGCTCACCTCGCCTCTCTCTGCCATGGGATGATGAGCCGTTATGTTTACTTTAGGCCGCATTTAGCCACGTTTAATGGCAAAACTTGCCAACAAGCACTTTGTTAAGAAAGTCCATTTGCAAAGATGCAAAAAAAAAACTTATATTCACGTCTGCCATGGGTGAAGCTGCGTCACGGATGATTCTCACGAACATAGACGCATATGTAGATCAGGATCGGCGATTTCCTTTCAAAAACGAAAGTAACGTTAATCCTCTGCATCTTCAGCGGCTCAGATGTCAGGGAAGTTCATTATTACATCCAACAACAGAACACCACAATCGCTCAATCGGAGACATTCTTGTCTTCCCCTGCACCTGAGGTGACACAATGGCGATCGGAATCGGACTGTTTCAGCTCGGTGAGAGCGGGTCTAAGGTAATGCACTCATGTCAATCAACTATCAGGGGAGTGGCCTCTGTCAGTGTGTCGTCACACCAACAAGAAGTTGAGAATGACCTGATTTTAAAAAGGGGATATTACTTTTAAAGATTAAAAAATACCATTGGGTGGATTTTTATCATTGTAGGGTGGTTGTGTACACAAATTGCCAACACACATTAATGTCTGATGGGTTTGGAACGATACGAGGGTAAGTAAACAATGACAGGATTTTCAGTTTTGGGTGAAATATCCCTATCCCTATTTTGGGGTGAGTCTATCCCTCACAGCCCTGTTTTCATCATAAAGTACTAATTACTCCTTTCAAAGAATTACGTATTTAGGACAGGTTCACACAAAATGCACTTTTCTAGTGCACAGTGTTTTTTTATATATGTAAACACGCTAGACTGATGTGTTTGACTGTCACGCTCGCCCATTTTGCAGTGTCTCATGCACACGCCATTTTAAAAACGCAGCAATAAAGTTCAACTTTTAAAAAAACAAAATTCCCCCGTTCCACTCCGCGTCTTAAGTTATTAAAGCAAAAACGCATTCTGGCCCCTTAGAGAGTATGCGATTTCTGACGCAGCCTTCGTGTGAACTAGCTTAGTCAGAAATGAGACGTAGGTCTGCATCTACTAATTGCTAGACATCCAGTGTTGACAGCATCATTGATTACAATGGGATCTATTTGCTTTTGACGTGTTGCGCCGCTCGCGTCCGGTGTAGACAGGGTGGAAGTGTTTTACAGCACAATAAAACCTCAGTACCCGTCGTTGGGTCCTGGTGTGGTGTTCTTATGACCTTTTCCACAGCGCAGGTGTTAATCTTCATTCATCCCTCAGCAAGCACACTGGAAAAGCCCTTTTCAGGCCATTCATCGTACTTCAGACAATAGCCATTTGTACTGTATGGATGTCACCTTCTCAACTTGGGAAAAGAAAAAGTGGAATGGTAGTAGGCTATGTGAGTGTAACCAGATACTGAATATACTTGAAATAAAAAAATACATA
Source organism: Garra rufa (assembly GCF_049309525.1). NCBI lineage: Eukaryota > Metazoa > Chordata > Actinopteri > Cypriniformes > Cyprinidae > Garra > Garra rufa. The sequence continues at coordinate 27,775,266 of NC_133373.1, forward strand.
TACACTTCTGCACACACAGCAGTCTTGTCACATGGAGTGGTCCGTGGTTACACCCAAACACAATAACAAATGGTACTCTGTCAGACGGGTGGAGCGCTGCGTTTTTTTGTCCTCATGAGTCTCATGTCTAGGAGTCATAATGTGCACATGCCGGATAGATGATTATGTAACACTATGTATAATATCAGTGTCCTTGTGCTGGTCTTTATGTAGAGTAATTACTTAAACCTTCTGACATGGTTTGGTTATTGCACAATATTATATGAATATTATACATAAGTGAATATTGAAATATGACACCATTTATGTGATTTCCAGAGTCCCAGGAACACAACGCCTCGGAGCAACCGTCTGGATGCAGGAACTCTGGGTCCTTGCTCTCTCTGCTGCATGTTTACATCTCCACTGGTGAGTTATGACAGGTTTTCCATGTGGAGGCTAGGTGAGTCTGCGTTTTGGCAGGTTTGTTCCCGAGCTGGAATGAAAAAATAACTGGGAAATAACTGCAATGCATGAGGGAGTAACTACCAAGAACTCCAGAAACATATTACATCATGTCTCAGGTATTCTAGGAGATGAAAAACCCGCGAGTGATTTTCCTTTGATTGTTGGAGATTGTGATACAGGTAGCAAAAAATAAGATAAAGTGGAAACATTGTGAATATAATTCACATAAATGTCTGATAATATCTGTTACAAGTTCAGATGAACAGATATTACACATATGTAACCAGATCTCGTATTAATGTATTCCAGATCTGGTGTATTTGGACTCTGTTCAATGACTATTAATTTTCCATCACAGTGGGGCCCTTTCTAAGTACATTTCCATTTATGACTGAAAAAAATGGAAACTTTTTTTTATTAGTTTCTCTTTCATTAATTGCACTTTTTTCTGTAATTGAAATAAACCTAGAAAAAGAAAATAAGTAAAAAATAAGTAAATAAATACTAGATGCAAAACCTAAACTTAGGGGAAAAAACTTAAATGTTGCTTTGGCAATTAACTGAAATACGGTATACTGTATGCTGAAGTATAAAAATTACTAAAGCTGAAATAAAGATTAATTAATCTAGAGAAACACCCAGCATTCCAATAATGACTGTAGGGTTTTGAGATCCATCTTTTCACACTGAGGGACTCATATGCAACTATTACAGCAGGTTCAAATGCTCACTAATGTTTCAGAAGGAAAAACAATGCATGAAGAGCCAGGGGTGTAAACTTTTAAGCAAAATCAGGATTCGTACATTTTTTCTTATTTTGCCTAAATATCATATTTGTTTCACTTAGTACTGCCCTTCAGAAGCTACAGAATATAATTACATGTTCCCCCAGAAGAAAAAAATAAATTACATTTACCCTGATATTCAAATTAGTTCGGTTTTTATTTATTTATTTAAATTAGTTTTTTCGTCTGGAGCATCAGTGAGCACTGAACTTTCTGTAATAGTTGCATATGAGTTCCTCAGTTGTCCTCAGTGTGAAAAGATGGATCTCAAAATCAGTCATTGTTGGATAGGGCTCAACTACACAAATATGCTGAAAAACCAAAGAATTTGTGGGATCTGAAGAATTTTTCAGAAAAACAGCAGGCAGTTTAACGGTTTAGAACAAACAAGAGACTCATGAACAACTATCACTATAAAAAAAACACAGCCGTGGATCATTCAGGTAACAACACAGTATTAAAAATCAAGTGTATGTAAACTTTTGAACAGGGCCATTTTTATAAATTCAACTATTATTTTCTCTTGTGGACTATATGTAAACATCTTTTATGCGAAGTATCTTATTCAGGTCAATACTAAATAAAAATAACATGCATTTTGTATGATCCCTCTTATTTTGGTAAAACAATTAACATTTTGCAGATTCTGCAAGGTGTATGTAAACTTTTGACTTCAACTGTACATCAAATCTTAAAGCTTTGTATTATATATTTTAAGGTGTCTCTGTGTGTGTTTTATGTTACATCCAGTAGCGTGCTTAGGCACAATTGCGTGGGGCCCCCCAGAACGCGATTTCTACAGACAGCTCCCCAAAACTCTAAACACAGCCCTGGTTACAACACATCTGACCTGTGATGTAATGGACTTTTCTAAGCCAGTGCCAAATTGCGTTGTCAACAATGGTTTAATTTACAGCCTTACACACTCTCTTGTGTGTCCTAACGGTGCGCAAAACACTTAATGTGCACCAGCACAACCTTTGACTGCTTTTAAACGTTTTTACAGCGGTGGGCCTTTTGCCCTCCACCACATAGAGGCCAGTACCTCTCACAAAGTGCGGCGGTTTTACGCATGACTAAATTGGGTGCCAAACATGGCATTACAGAGATTAATTTTAAATGATCAATCGCACATTGGGACCAGTGGTAGTTTTAAAACGGTAAACTTTGCCAGTTTGGCTGGGAACCCCTGTCTATGTAAATCTATGTTAAAAGTACACAGGGTACATATTAAACTTCCAGGCACTAGAAAAACACCAGAGCTTGGATGTAAATGACTTATCTGTCCTGGTCAAACGTGCGTGAGACTTACAGAAAGCCAGAATCCTTCTCCTATGTAGCAGTCAATGAGTTCATGATGGGGACATGATCCCAATAATGTAGTAGCTTTATTGATTGTCACTGTAAAGTACTGCTAAAGTCATTCTGTCATGTTCTGGACTGTATGGTGTGGACATAAAACTCAAACTGGCCCTCAGCACGATCTGCTGAAGTCTGGAACCAGCTGAAGCTGGTAATCTTGCGCAGATACTCTAAGACAAAGCACAGAAAGGCAAAAATGATTCACTTATCAGAACACATGTAGATCGTATATGGATGTCACTCCTTGCCAAATGTTTTAAACAGCTTTACCTCAGCATTTGAAAAATGCATTTTCATGCAGAAAACGTTTTGACTTGCTCATATTTCTTCTGTTACAATACATTCAGTCATAATTAATGAACTCCCAGAACTGAATTGTGTGTATCTGAGAAATATTAGTGACTCAGTTCAAAACAATATAAATCAATAACCGATGAACATGCAGCTATGGTGAATTATAAGCATCATGGCATTTTTTCAGCAGGTTAATCGCTCTCTCACCCTCTTTCTTTGCACTCTCTGTCCTGACTTTCTTTCGATGATTTAATCCTTTTAGTATGAGTGGTAACATTTTCCAGCCCAAGTAGCGCATGACCTACTTTGAAAAGAGATGCACAAATAGCATGTGGAAAACAGTTTAGATCCTGCTTTACTTCAATTTGAATTTTTGGTAATTGTGTCCCTTATTCAAATGTAATAAAATGGCTCTCATCTGATGAAAATCACCTACCAAATAGCATTTTATTTTTCTTCTTTTAAATTACACGGATAACAAAAGAGAAACAGACAAAATCTGGAATAACAAACATATCGTAGATCTTCAGGACTGTTGAAATGAATCACATTACAAGGCAGTCGTAATTGCTTGGGCAACATCCTTGGTTTTGCCTACAGGCGTTAGGGTTTACAAAAGCATCTGGCCAAAACTAAAGAGGGAACACTACGTGTGTAGCCGTTAATGGGATTGTTTAACAGATGCCTCACATGTGTGCTTCTCCACAAAATTAAAAGATAATCGTTTTTTAATGCTTTAATTCCCAGTCTAGCTTCATTTAGAAGACTCTCATTATTCTTAAACTAAAGCTTTTTCAAAACACCACAAGATTAATAGCAAATTATTGACCAAAAATAATAATAATAGCAAATGACCTTTTATGACCTAATTTTATGCCACAGATTAGTCATACAATAATTGCACACAGACCTGTGTATGGCTTTGTCATGTTGACCATGGGAACTGCCATCAGTAAAATGATGAACTACTCTGCAGTCAGCAACTTAAATTTTGGCCTTTGAAATATTATAATATATTATATTACTGGATGGTTTCAGGTCTCTCTGATTTCACTATTGCTTGGAAAACTGTAAATGAAGTGTGTGATGTGTAGTGCTATCTTTTCTGCTTAGTTGAAAGTCATCATTGGAGTGAAGTAAACAACCTTAGATTTTTTATTATGGTTCCCATGTGGCACTGTTGTGTGGCCGTTGCGATGACAAGATCACTGATTTCCCTCATGTTCTCTGAACCCACGACATCTTCTGTGTTTGTAAATATATTTACCACAAAATATTGTTTCATTGCACGCCACTCTGCATCAAAGTCAAAAAGTGCTTTTGTAGAAACAGTCTCTCTCTCTGCTGTTTCCTCTTTTAACATCTTTAGCAGATGTGTTTGTCCGGTCTCAAATTTGTTCTCCCTCTAGCAACCCATATCAAACTCATTATCTGTAAAGACGGTTCCTCTTACAAAAGATGAAGTGATACATGTAGATTTTTCATAAATAGCCAACAGTGTGTGATTCTTTCTGTGTTTCTCTTTGATTTGTGATTTGAGCTCTACATATGGGACCATGGGCCACAAAGCCAGTTATAAGGGTCAATTTTTTTTAAATTGAGATTCATGCATGATCTGAAAGCTGAATAAATAAGCTTTCCATTGATGTGTTGCTTGTTAGGATAGCTGAGATACAACTAAAAAATCTTGAAAATCTGGAATCTGATGCATGTTACTAATCAACAATTAAGTTTTCATATATTCAAAATAGGAAAATTACAAAATATCTTAATGGAACATGATCTTTACTTATCCTAATGATTTTTGGCATAAAAGAAAAATCAATAATTTTGACCCATACAATGTATTGCTGGCTATTGCTACAAATATACCTGTGCGACTTATCACTGGGTTTGTGGTCAAGGGTCACATATAATTGTTGGCTTTGAGGGCAAGTTAAGTGCAAGTGAGGACAAGCAAGGCAAAAATAGACAGGTAATGTTCTAGCTATTGTCTCTTTTTGAAAAATAACCATTACAACACCAAACTTTGGAAGAATACATAAAAGATCCCTTAGGCATGTGGATTGTGACCGGATGCCAAATAAAACATCAGTGGGTTTAACTTAATGATAAGGAACTGCTGTACTAACAGATAAAAAAAAAAAAACAGATTTTTGTCTCTTGATTTAAATTCAGGTGATGCCAGACTGAGACTAATTATGGCAGGCAAGCCAAACTATGATGCACCTTTCTAACAATGCCAGAATATGCAATTGGATGCCAGTTATTGAGCAGACATGCCGTAAGTATTGTTTATTTTAATTGATAGGAAAGTATTCAGTCTTCTTCTTCTTGTACAAAAGATTGGAATAATAAATGAAAATGCAAAATATATGGCGTGGTGTGTAAGAGAAAAGAGCTATTTGTAATTTTAGAAGTTATAGGCTTTTAAATGTGTCAGAATAAAAGGTTATTGCTAAAACACCTCATCCGAAATAGATTTAGAATGGGAGGATCAGCTATTACCACCTATTATTATGTGGAAAGCCCACCACAGCAGCATGACCACAAACACATACATTTCAATCAGAAAGAATTCAGACGTTTTTGACAACGTGCTGGTTACATAAAATGTATTAAGATGGTAACTGTTCTTGTGTTTTTAATATAAAATAGAATAAAACTATAATATATAATATGCAGTTAGTTTGGCAGTGGCTATTTATATAGCAATGGATTCTACTTACACTAAGGCCCTGTTTACACTAGTACGTTTTGGTTTTAAAACAGTGTTTTAAAACGATCCTTGTCTACACTGGCGTTTTCACTGCATCTCAGAAACGATCTACGTCCACACTACACAACTGAAAATGCATTACATGACCATTCATGCACACTGGGCATGCATGTAAACTAAAAAAAGTGTCTGCAGCATTTTTAAAAGTCTCTGTTTTTTTACCATCAAAACTAGGAGTAGTTTAAAAGACTGTAGCAAAAGTTAGACATTTTAAAAATCGAAAAAGCACTAGTGTAAACGTAGCCTAAGTGGAAATAGCTGGGACTCGAACTTGGGATGCCCTAAGCGCAACAGTGCTACATAATATATTTTAATAAAAACGATACCGATGACCTTGTGGACTAGCACCCCTGCCCATGAGGCCATTGGTATTGTTTTTATTAAAATTATTAAATAGATGCCATCTTTTTAGGACAATAAACCCCTCCCTACACCTACCCCTAACCCTAACCCGAGCAGATACTTTATTTTCAACTTTATTATTTTCTTTTTTTTTTTTAATAAATACCTTTCTGATGTGATATGAGATGTGAAAAGAATGTGTTTGGCAAAAGGGAGAGTTTAACTGTGTGTCGATTGTGTCAAAAAGAGACCACTACGTGCTTTACCACTTACGTCATGCAATTCTGCATGTTGACTAGCCCAACCACACATTGGGGAGCACAATTTGTGAAAATAGACTCTGCCAACAAGGCCTTGTTTAAACTAGTATGTTTAAATTTTAAAACCGGGCTCCTGGGCTGGAGCAGACTGTGGGATGGGCTCGGGAGCAGACTCTGGACTGAAATGGAATGGAGCAAAACCTGGGCAGGACTGGGATTAAGCAGACTCTGGAACAGATTCATGAACTGCAGGATCCTGGCTGAGTACCGAGGCGAGGATGGCCCCTAGACTGAGTTTAGGGGGCCGATTCTCGAACGCCTTCAGGTGAAGTTGAAATGCCCTCCGAGGCTGCAGGCATAGACTCAGGAGCTAACTCTGGAGCGCCCTCGGGGGGAGCAGAAATGCCCTCCGGGGCTGCAGGCATAGACTCAGGAGCTAACTCTGGAGCGCCCTCGGGGGCAGCAGAAATGCCCTCCGGGGCTGCAGGCATAGACTCAGAAGCTAATTGTGGAGCACCCTCGGGGGCAGCAGAAATGCCCTCCGGGGCTGCAGGCATAGACTCAGAAGCTAATTGTGGAGCACCCTCGGGGGGAGCAGAAATGCCCTCCGGGGCTGCAGGCATAGACTCAGAAGCTAATTGTGGAGCACCCTCAGGGGCAGCAGAAATTGACTCGGGAGCCAATTTCCAGACTGACTCTAGAATGACTGGAGCGGACTTAACTGGCTCTGGAATGACTGGAGCGGGCTGCTTAAAACTGGCCTCCATGGCCATGACCGTAGCAGGCAACTTGAGATCCTCCAGAATAAATGTATAAGGGGTCTCTGAACAAAGGGTTCTAGCCCTCTTGGCACGGGCCCTCTTACCACTATGCCTCCTGGAGGTTGTCGGATCTCTCACTTTTTGGGTGACTTGGTCCGACATGTACACAGGATTATCAAGACTGGACGTGACTGACAGGAACAGAGGTTGACTGGGAAACTTCTCTCAGGGATAGGTGGGTTCAGTTGACTTAAGGGCTGGAGCCGGCACTGAACTGCTCTTGGAGCCTGAAGCCAGCACTGAACTGCTCTTAGAGGCTGGAGCCAGCACTGAACTGCTCTTGGAGGCTTGATTCGGCATTGAACTGCTCTCGAAGGCTGGAGCCAGCACTTTGCGATGATGCACATAAGTAGAGAAGTCCCAGAAATTCAAAATATGCAGTTGCTACATCTCCCATTGTGGCAAGGAGTTATCTAGAGTGAGGTTGAAGACCACCTTAAGGGCAGCAACATCATATTCAAGGCCCCTAGCCATGGTCCAAAAGAATTGTGCAAAGGACCGTGGTTCCTGGCCCTGCTGACAAAGTGATGCCACTGCCCATTGAAGCGCCAATCTCCCTTCTGCAGTGGCAGGTGGAACAATTTTAAGACTCATTCTGCTGGGTCCTTGAGTGGCTGGTTCGTTCTGTCAGGGTTTGGCAGAGGTAGGCAGACAGTCCACACAAAATGCCAGGGCACACATGACAGGGGAAACAGGCTGGTCGAGGATGGAGAAACTCCAGACTCTGTGGCAAAGGAGACTAGGTAGAAGCCCAAGAAACCACAGGCTTGGCACTGAGGTAGTAACTCTTAAAGCCCCAGAATGTCTGTGAGGCCAGAAGGAACAGGGCAGGAACCAACTCAACAAACACACACAAAGACAGGACAACAAGTGAGACAAGAGAAAACACAGATCAAAAATAAAAACTTCTTAAAAACTATGACTAGGGGGAAATAGAGGACATAAAGCTGAAAAGGCAAACAAAAGTAATAAGATGAGTTCTAGAAATAATGAATGAAACCAAAATGATAACAATAGAAAAAGCTATTAACAAAAGACTTGAACTACAAACAAAATATCTAAAAACAAGACTGCAACCTTACTGAAAACAAAAAGGTAAATAACTGAACAATAAAGACTGGAACAAGACTATAGATTAAACCCAGGAACAAAATAAAAACTAGAATCATGGCAAGAGAGAGGGACAAGACTAAATTATACTGGAAGAAACATACCGAATAACAAGCTCCAACAAGACTAAAGATACTAGCAAAGAGAATGCACACAAGGCACAAACAAAAACAAACCAGCAAAGACAAGAAGGAAATGAGTACAATATAAAGGAAGCAGAGCACATGAGGATCAGGTGAACACAATTAGACAAACAAGGACTAAACAAAGGGGCGTGGAAACTGAAAACAAGGAGGCAGGACCAGGGGTCCGTTCTTTGTACCTCGCTAACTAAATTAGCTGGATTTGATTGTTGACGATTTGGCATGATCTTGGATTGTTTGGTTCTTCGAAGCTCATCCTGGACTTGCTGTCATAGCAACAGCTCTGCAAGCTTAAACCTGCTCTGGAGCAGGTTTATTTCATGTAAACAGGATTTAGGCTGCGCTCCTGGCGGGTTATGATTGGTTGAAATGGCGAGGTCACATCTGATTGGTTAAAGAGCACGACTGACGCGGACTGACTCACGTGGGAAAAGAAAAGTATCTTGCAAGAAAGTGTATATGACAGGTTCCAAAAAATATTTGGCAGCACAACTGTTGATATTATCCAACATTGATCATTCTAATAATAAATCAGCATATTAGAATGATTCCTGAAGGATCGTGTGACACTTAAGACTGGAGTAACAGCTGATAAAAATTCAGCTTTTCATCACAGGAATAAATTCTATTTCAAAGTATGTTAAAATATATTAAAAAAACAAAAACATTATTTTATTTTGTAAAAACAATTTGCAATATTACTGTTTTTTCTTTATTTTTAATCAAATAAATGCAGTCTTGATGAGCATAAGAGACTTCTTTAAAGACTATTACAAGTCTTACTGACCCCAAACTTTTGAACGGTAGTGTATAAAAAAATAAAAATATAAATAAAATAACATATCAAGGAAAAAAACATGTAACATGGGCAGCATTAACGCGTTTAATTTGTTCACTACTTTTTGCCAGCCCTCTCTCCTTGCTTTTCCAGCCTTTGCAGTATTCCCTTGCATTTTAATTAAACTCTGAAACTCCTGAAATCCCTCAATCAAGAGTTCTTGCTCTGCTGCAGAAAAATACTGAGCTCGCTCCTTCGTCATGTTCGCCGACCAATCAAAGCGTTGCCGATCAATGTTTCTACTATCGATACGTAGCCCCTTTTAAGCCACCCAGTGATCTCAAATAACTTCATCCAGCTATACTAATCATCAACAACAGGTGCGTTCGGAGAACCGGAATAGCGAGCTCATAGTTAGCGTGATGATTTGATCTTGGATGTGTCATTTGATCCTGGATGTAGTAAGCGAGGTACGAAGAACGGACCCCAGGGGAGCACATGGCCAACACAAACAAAGACACAGCCAGGCGTTCAGGCACAAGACAAACAAAGAGACATTATACAAAGACAAGACTGTCAAGACTGTCAGGGCAGGACCCTGACACATGACCTAAATGAAAATAGTCGGGACTGGAACTTGGGACACCCGAGCGATGCCATTTGTTGGGGTGCTGCCCATGAGGCCTTCAGCGCTGGCGTAAATGATCACTTAACTGGATGCCGCCTTTTTAGGCCAATAAACTCATCCCTACACCTACCCGAATAAATACTATATTTTAAATTATTTCTTTACATTTAAAATTATTTCCTTAATTTTTATTGAAAATAAATGCCTTTCTGATGTGACATGAGATGTGAAAAGGTGAAAAGTGAGATGTGAAAAGAACAAGTTCGGCAAAAGGTGGATTAGAACTCGGATCGATTGCATCAAAATGACACCCCTACACGTTTTACCACTTACGCCACTGGAGCCATTGTTTAGTGAGTGCCTTTTGTAATGTTAACTAGCCCAACCACACGCTGGTGGGTGCAATAGGTGTGAATAGCCTCTGCCAACAAGTAAATGTAAATAGACATTCCGAAGTTAGTTACCTTATTATGGATCAATGGGAGATGAAAAGGTTACATTTTCTCCATAGCACCTTTATTTTAACCATTCCTGAGCAAATAAAAATATAGATTTTTTTTTTCAATCTGCCCTAATATGGGCAATACTTTCATGCCAACTTTTGTTCAAAAAGAGGGTAATACAAAAATGTGCGAGTACAAAACCTCAGCAAGTTATATAAACAACAGCAAACATCGCTCACAGAAAATTTGTTACATCATTGCAAATGTCAGCTTCCCAGACATTACATAGTCACTTGATGTTGTGCTTTGATATTTAATTAGCAACTAATTTGTGTTTCTTTGAAATTATTGTAAGATAAATATTCCGGGTGGAATGGAATGTGAAATAATTACTATTACGCAACACATGAAAATAAAACATTGTTAATAAACTCAAATACACATGCTGCAATTTCCTCATATACAGACTGATTTTTAAAAAAAGTGCTTGATATCGCATATGTAGAAATATTAGTGTTACTCAAAGAACTATATTCCTTCCATCAGAAGCAGTTGTTATATGATTTAGGTTTGAAAGCCATGTTGAGTGAATGACTTGCAGATACAGGGACAGAACACGTGGAGTGTGATTGCCTGTGGAAATGTCCTCTTGGAGTTTTTCCCTGTTACCACTTTCCAGGGATTGGAACTCCACATTCATACCATCCAACGAAAGGATGTGGTGTGCGCCTGCCGATGGGCCCGAAAATCACTGGCTCTTGTCTGTATGACCGATAATATCCTGAAATCCACAAACGGCATCATGTTACACTGCTGACCGTTTTTCTTAAGCGGTAGTAAGTAAACACCCAATGACATGATGATTTGAGGCTTAAAGTGAAGACAAACTACAGAGCACGCTCTTATATGTCGTACCTTGAGCTGTGGGTAGGTTAAGGGAGAGATTGTGTGGTCCTGTCCTTCCATCTCGATAGGAGTCCACAAACTGGCAGTGGTCCTCCCCATTGCCAAATGTATCAGCAATGCTGTAGAACGGTTCTGAAATGGAAAACAGTCGTAGCTTGAGTATCCCTCAGGATAAACCTCAGACAGCGCCTTGTGTTTGGCTGAGGGAAACTGTGGTTTGGATCAGATTGTTCCAAGGCTTTTAGGCCAGCGCTCCAAAAAACAAGGCGCTTCATATTACAGACAATAATAATTAGATTAAAGTTTTAAATGTATTATGTTGTAAGAAAGGTCAGCACCTCTCAGTCCATCTCCCATGAAGATCTTATAGCGCAGTGAGTTGCAGAGGACGACGCCGACAAACTTCTTATACCAGGTGCGCTTGACAAACTGACTTCCTTTACAAGAACTGTGGGCGGAGTTATACCTGAATGAGAATGGGATCCAGATGGGCTCACCACCTAAAAAGGAAATGAATGTCAATTACAAATATTTTTAGTATTAGGGCAGTACTGTTGGGAAATATCATTAAAAAGGTAATGATCCCTTTGAAAAGGCCAGCTTAGATCAACTGTTTTTTGCTGGTTAGTACAAACCAAACCATCCCAAGTCAAAATCTGGTTGGTTGACCAAGGTATTGCTGGATAAATTAGTTTAAAAGCCTTGTTGGGATACCAGCATTAAAATAAAAATCATATGCTGGTCTTTTCAGCTCATAAATTACTTAAAACATACAGAGATATAATTATGTATCTGTGTTGGGATCTCTTACCTGGGGGTCTTTCTATTAGCAGGGGATCATCTAGATAAAAAAAAAAAAAAAAGAAATGTTTTGATATTTATGAACATTTTTGAATCCAACTAACCTTATGTGGGTTCAGACAAAAGAAGACTCACCTGATTCTGTGATATATGTTAAAGTTTCACTGATTGGCCCCAGTCCAAAAATATTCTTTGCTTGAACTTTGAAGTAATACCTGAGAACAAGAATGGAAACATGTATGTATTAAATCTGTCATTTTTAAAGGGGTTATGAACTGAGGAATCAAAGCTCCCTTGATATTACTATACTATAAAAACAACATGTAAGTTTCAGAACTCTAAACTTTCTCATTAGTCTAAAAACAGCTTATATTGAAGCTGGTCTGCCAGTGTAATGAGGATCCATACTGCATCAGTAAGAACTTGGTCATTTGTTCACTTCATTTTACAGCGGATTCATTTACAAACAAAGCACAATTCGACAAAGGATTGGCCAAAAGATTGAAACTAAAAGACAAAGCTGTGCCACTATTTTGAATGCAACAGTAGTGTCGCTCCAAATGTGGTCACTATTGCTTTGTCTGTTATTACAGATCGATTGATATGTACTGAGTCTTTATGTGTTTTTAACCTAAATCCCAGCAAGTCCATCTTTGAAGGATGTAGGCCGTCAAACATACTGTACACAACTATTAGCCAATCATAGCAATAAGCATTTACTTTCAAGTCTACAATCTGCCATGCCTTTTCAAACAGAGTTCCGTTCTGATGAGGGGGGTCAAAACAGAACAGAAAATAGCCTATAACTTCTAAATTATGAGGTTTTTGATATAAAAAATCTTGATAACATTATAAGTGAACCGCAGAGAACAATAAAATAATAAAAAGGGCAGTTCATGACTGCTTTAAATCATGGTTTGCTGTCATGAAGAGTCTATTTTTACAAAAACACTTTACGTACAGTCAAGCCCGAAATTCACCCTGATTTTTAGCTCCCTCCACAGATTCTCAATCGGATTCAAGTCAGGACTCTGGCTGGGCCACTGCAAAACGTTAATGTTTTTGTCTGCTAACCATTTCTTCACCACTTTTGCTGTGTGTTTTGGGTCGTTGTCGTGCTGAAATGTCCACTGGTGCCCAAGGCCAAGTTTCTCTGCAGACTGCCTGATGTTGTTGTTGAGAATTTTGATGTATTGCTCCTTTTTCATCGTGCCGTTTACTGTGATTAGGTTCCCTGGTCCACCGGCTGACAAACACCCCCAAAACATTAGGTTCCCACCACCATGTTTGACAGTGGGGATGATATTCTTAGGGTTGAAGGCTTCTCCTTTTTTACGCCAAATGAAGGCTACATCATTGTGGCCAATCAATTCAATTTTTGTTTCATCTGACCCTAAAACAGAAGACCAGAAGTCTTCTTCTTTGTCCAGATGAGTATTTGCAAAGGCCAAGTGGGCTTTTGTGTGCCTTATCTGGAGAAGTGGTGTCCACCTTGGTCTGTGCCCGTGGAACCCAGCGGTGTGCAGTGTCCGTTGGACTGTCTGCCTTGAGATGTTGCCACCAGCAGAGCCCAGATTCATCAGGATGGCCTTGGTGGTGATCCTTGGATTCTGTTTTTTCCTCTCTCACTATCCAGTGCGGAACGCCTTGTATTTTATATTATTTTATATTATATTATTTTGTATTTTAATAATACTTTGGACTGTAGCCCCTGAAACTTCAAAACATTTAGATATGGTCTTATAGTCCTTTCCTGACTTGTGAGCAGCCACAATGCGCAGCCGCAGGTCCTCAGTGAGCTCCTTTGTCTTAGCTATGACTGTCCACAAACCAACAGCAGAGAGCTTCTGTTTTTCACCTGTTGAGTTGATTAAAACAGCTGTTCCCAATGAATCAGGGTAATTAGGATGCTTTTATTTAGAATAATTTAATTTAATTAGAACAGCTTGGACTATTTGAAAAGGTATAGAACTTTGGATTATCCCATAGACTGTGACAGTTTGCAAAGGGTATGAATAATTTTGTACATGCCACTTTTTGTTCAAATGTAAATAAAAGCTGAGAAATATTTTTTTCCACAATGATGCCTCTTGTACATTGTCTTATTATCTTTTGGGAGCAGCCTGTGTCATTTCCGGTCAAAAAAAAACTTGCTGGTTGAATAAAAATAACTTTAAGTCAAAATTTGCCTGGCCTATGAATAATTTCGGGCTTGACTGTATACTGTATATAAAACTCAACTGAACACTCACTCCTAATGTTACAATGAGAGCATAAAGATTGAATGGCACAGACGTAGTAAAAGTGGAAAGAAAGGGAGAGAAAATGTAAAAAAGAAAAATGAAAGAAAAAAAGAAAAATGAAAATGTGTAGGAAAATAAAAAAGAAATAAAAGAAATAAAAGAAACAAGTATAGGAAATAAAACACTGTTAAAAAAAACCTGAAAATGTACTGGTAATTGTCTGCCAGGACATTATGCAGTAATTTTACAAATAACTGTTAGCGGCTAACAGTAATATTTCCGTTAAATTTAAAATAGGTTAGGAAAAAATGAAAAGAATAAAGGAAAAAGAAAATGAAATAGATTAAAAAAGGTTGGAAGTTGAAAAGAAAAAGAGTAGAAAAAAGAAAAAACAAAAGGGCGCTGTTAAATTGTGCGTTAATAAAACGCATGCATGAGAGAAAGTTACAAGAGTGAGCCTTTGGCAAAAGAGAAGGCTAACAAAGTGTAATGACAAGACGAGACTGCATGTGAAGGAGTGAGCGAGAGAATAATACATCAACATCAGACAAAACCTCTTTGTGACAAATACCAGACCCTGAACACTTATTCAGCCCTGACTCTGGCACATCCTTTACCTTAGAGGATAAATTAGACAAGTTAAAAAATTAAGACGTGTGATAAAGTTCAAAGGGCAGCACTAACAGCACTTACAGCCTTCTGTTCTGCCAGTGAGAGGCTGTTCAGTAAGCTCACGCTTCACTTGGTTTAACTCAGGACCCGTTTAATGACATAAAATCAGCACTGCTGGATCAAATTAGCAGAGCCACGTGGAAACTCTGACCAAAATAAAGAGAAAATGGACAATTACAGTCAGACCGCCAGAGGAAGAGTGGGAAAGCGGCCTGTCATATTTCAACTAGGATCTGTGTTGTACTGTTTGTGTGCCCATGTGTAATTTTTCTTGTCCTTTTGACCATATATTATTAAGGATTTGCGTATGTGCATGTGGGTCTTATTTTTCCTTGTTCTCCTGACCATAATTTTTCGTGGAACTGATGCATGCTCCAGTCTCAATAGGGCATCCAAGTGGTTTGTCATTGTTACTTTGACTAAGAAGGAGCTGTTATTGTCTGCAGTCTAGACTATTTACCTAGTTCTAAAAGCTATTACAAATCATTCAGAAAACTTATCAACACTTCATAGCTGAATTATAAAGTTGTCAGTCACTGAGCTCGGCTGAGAGGCTACAATAACAGAGGCTTCTAAATGAATCCCAGAGGACAATAAAAACAACTTCATTCTCACATTCCACACTTATGAACCAAACATCTCTAATGAGTGCGTATGCATTCATGTGTTTTCTCAAGGTAGTGATGGAGAGAGTGCATCTGCCTGTCTGGGAAAGTGTACAAAACAAATGTCAATCAAACCTGGCGCGTTTCACACAGCTGCATGCATTTATGTACAGGTCCAGACGAGATCTGCGCATGCTTTTTGCATTTTCTGCACTGATTTTAAAGCTAAATGTGTGCTGAACTTTGAAATCATAACTTAATCATCCAAAACATTTCTAAATAAAAAATAATGGTTTCTATTTAATATACAATAAAATATTTTTTTTCCTATGATGCAAAGCTGAATTTTCATCAGCCATTACTCCAGTCACATGATCCTTCAAAAATCATTCTAATATGCTGATTTATTACTAAAACAGTTCTGCTACCAAATATTGTTTTTGGAACCTGTGGTAATTTTCCAGGATTCTTTGATGAATAATAAGTTAAAAAGAACAGAGTTTATTCAAAATATAAGTATTTGCTACCAGTTTTTTTTTTTTTTTTTTTTTTTATCAATTTAACACATCCTTGCTGAATAAAAGTAATAATTTCTTTAAAAAAAAAGAAAGAATAAAAATGTACTGACCCCAAACTTTTAAACAGTAGTGTATATTGTTAGAAATTTTTTTTAAATAAATGCTGTTCTTTTTAACCTTTTTAATATTTTTTTCTGCAGTTTTGATCAAATAAATAGAATTATGACCATAAGAAACTTCTTTAAAATACATTAAAATCTTACGGATCCCAAACTTTTGACCATCAGTGTATATTCATACACCGGTTCCCATTTATAGCTCTGCTCTGCTGCATAAAAACATCAGTCGATTTTTTCGCATTGGTCTGAATAAAAACAGCAGACAGGCTTATTGAAAACTCTCTTATTCTCATTCTCTGCAAACAGGAGGCGCTTTTGGAGCAGCAGAAATAGTGCTTTCCCCGGTAACGGCTGTAGACAAAGCAGCGCTCACAAATACTTTACCAGGCATTATCCACCTTGTGGCCATGTGTAAATTTTATAGGTCTGGCTTCATCCGCATTCAGGTATTTGTAGCTGTACAAAACAGCCTGTTTTGCTGCTTAATACTGCAAATTTTTGTGTCTTAGTATATTATTTTAATGTATTATCTTCATTATGAACACACTGTTTTGTAGTGCCAACAGTTTTACCATTTACTACACTTTGTTATTATTCTCGTTATTTCCCATAGTGGCTAATGAAATGGAAGTCTCACCAATAGGCTTACTTCTGTATTTAAGAATAAGGTGGATAGGAAAGATGAAATGAAAATTGCTTTTCTGAAGACAGTTGGTTTCATTTAAATACACATTCATATAAAACATCTGCGTTTGATTTTGAAATGCGCAGTGCTTATGTTTATTCAAGGAAGTCAAAGCCTTTTGGAAAATCTATTTGTAGCGGTCAGTTTTGATATTGTGGTAGGCCGCCACAAATAAATCAATGTATGGGAAACACTGCAGGCGGTCAAATTCTGTGGGACAGATTATGTCTGCTGTAATGCACCAATGATTAGTGAAGAAAGCATTTCGATGGGTCTGGTAAGCAGAAATGACTTCACATTTGTGGGAAATATCCAGATAGCCCATAAACACCTCCCTTATCTACTGCTGCAAAAATGTGTAGGCAGGGGTTTACAGTGTTACAGCAAGAGCAACATTCGAGAAACACACACATGTTGACACAGTACAGGTCTGTGAATATGATTGAAATTGAGTCTTGGCCAAAAGCCGGCAGGTTCTGATGAGTTTTCCACAGCATAAAATAGCAGTTTATATAGCTCTTGTGAAAAGACAAAAGCTTTAATGATATTTCAACATACTTTAATAAATAAATAAATAACTGAGAGAAAATATGCAAATTACATTTGTTAAAGGGGATATCAGATGCAGTTGCATATAAATGTGAGAAGAAAGGGGTGGGGTGAGCAGTAGCTCATTATCATTTAAAGAGACATGCACTGAAATGGGTCAGTGTGAACAGAGCTGTTTTTGACAAGCTAAAAAGGTGTTGTTTTACATGACCATTGAGGAATTTTAATGGAAGTGTGTTAGATATTTCACGAAGATCCTAAAGAATCATACCAACTTGTGGAAAATGAGCATCTGATGTCCCCTTAAAACTTCTTGCCTGAGTTTGATTTATCAGTTCCAATCTGCGCCAAAGATTCCGATTAGTTAAAAATCACACACAAAACAAAATGAGACCGATGTGATGTCAAACTGAATATATGCGTTAACGAGTTAACTCTGACAGCCCTACTAATTATTTATTAGTCCCCAGCTCCCATGTATCAACTTGTCACATATTCAACTACATCTTAGATCAGTTATCTTGTCAGAGATAGTTTAAGACTTAGCAAAAGATGTTTGAGAAAATATACCTCACTATTTCAAGAAGATGTTGCACAACAAGATAAAGATAAATGATGCACTCATATAAATTTATGTTCAATAAAGTGAGTGGTAATGATTTCATAGCTTAGTATACCAGCAAGCCTCACAGACAGCTTCCCAGTATGTTGTTGAGTTCATGGATTAAGCATGATTTAGGAGAGTTCCCAAAAGATCTTCACTGAGACCTGCTTTGTATTTGTATTTTGTATTGTGGACTATAGAACACAGATGCTTAAATGTGCAAGTACAAACATGTTAAAGCTTATAATTGTTTATGAATTGATGATATGTTTGTATCTGTGTGCATGAGTTCTGTCACATGCTGGAACGCACCTGGAGTTAGGCTTGAGATTTTCAACAGGAAGGTGGGTTCCACTTGAGGCTCTGGTTGACCATCTGTCTTTTATGACATCATCATAGGATGCACTGTGCACCAAGTAGCCTATAAAAGAGAGGGTGAACAATGAAATCATACTTTAAATCTGAGAGATTCAAACACATTTTAATACATGAGCATGTACTGGTCATGTCTGCACAGGAATTCCTCAGTATAACCCCAGTTACTTATTATGCCATGGAAGGACTAACTCCTGCCAAGGCAGCTGGATGTATATAAAGCACATGCGTGTATTTTCCATCATTTAATATGAAAGAGAGAGGCAGTGCAGGAGTAAAGCTTTATGAAAGAAGCGAGAATGACTGAAAAGGAGTGAAGTGGATAGGAGAAAAAAATATATACATTATACAGTGGTGTCAAAAAGTGTTGGCCCCCTTCCTAATTTTTTTATTTTTTTGCATATTTGTCACACTTTAATGTTTCAGATCATCGAACAAATTTAAATATTAATCAAAGATAACACAAGTAAACACAACATGCAGTTTTTAAATGCAGGGTTTTTTATTATGAAGGGAAAACAAAATCCAAACCCACATGGCCCTTTGTGAAAAAGTGTTTGCCCCCTAAACTTAATAACTGGTTGGGCCACCCTTAGCAGCAACAACTGCAATCAAGAGTTTGCGATAACTTGCAATGAGTCTGTTACAGCGCTGTGCAGGAATTTTGGCCCACTCATCTTGGCAGAATTGTTATAATTCAGCCACATTGTAGGGTTTTCAAGCATGAACTGCCTTTTTAAGGTCAGGACTTTGACTAGGCCACTCCAAAGTCTTCATTTTGTTTTTCTTCAGCCATTCAGAGGTGGATTTGCTGGTGAATTTTGGATCATTGTCCTGCTGCAGAACCCAAGTTCGCTTCAGCTTGAGGTCACGAACAGATGGCCGGACATTGCCCTACAGGATTTTTTGGTAGACAGAAGAATTCATGGTTCCATTTATCACAGCAAGTCTTCCAGGTCCAGAAGCAGCAAAACAGCCCCAGACCATCACACTACCCCCACTATATTTTACTGTTGGTATGATGTTCTTAATCTGAAATGCTGTGTTACTTTTACACCAGATGTAATGGGACACACACCTTCAAACAAAAAGTTCAACTTTTGTCTGTCCACAGAGTATTTTCCCAAAAGTCTTGGGGATCATCAAGATGTGCTCTGGCAAAACTGAGACAAGCCTTTATGTTCTTTTTGCTCAGCAGCGGTTTTCGTCTTGGAACTCTGCCATGCAGGCCATTTTTGCAGTCTTTTTCTTATAGTGGAGTCATGAACACTGACCTCAACTGAGGCAAGAGAGGCATGCAGTTCTTTAGATGTTGTTGTGGGGTCTTTTGTGACCTCTTGGATGAGTCGTTGCTGTGCTCTTGGGGTAATTTTGGTTGGCCGGCCACTCCTGGGAAGGTTCACCATTGTTCCATGTTTTCGCCATTTGTGGATAATGGCTCTCACTGTGGTTCGCTGGAGTCCCAAAGCCTTAGAAAGGGCTTTTAGCCCTTTTCAGACTGATAGATCTCAATTACTTTCTTTCTCATTTGTTCCTGAATGAAAAACACTTTTTCAAACAGGGCCATGTGGGTTTGGATTTTGTTTTCCCTTCATAAAAAAACCCTTCATTTAAAAACTGCATGTTGTGTTTACATGTGTTATCTTTGATTCATATTTAAATTTGTTTGATGATCTGAAACATTAAAGTTTCACAAACATGCAAAAAAAAAAAAAAAAAAATCAGTTCACACCACTGTGTATACACAAGAAGATTATTAAGGGAACAAGTATGTATATGCATATGCATACACTAATAAATACATACGTGACCCTGGACCACAAAAGTGGTAGCACAGGTATATTTGTAGCAATAGCCAAACATACATTGCTTGGATCAAAATGATTGCTTTTCTTTCATGCCAAAAATCATTAGGGTATAAAGTAAAAATGTTACATGAAGATATTTTGTACATTTCCTACCATAAATATATCAAAACTTAATTTTTAAGAACTTTATTTGGACAACTTTAAAGGCGATTTACTCAATATTTAATTTTTTTTGCACCCTCAGATTCCAGATTTCAAATAGTTGTATCTCAGCCAAATATTGCCCTATCCTAACAAACCACACATCAATGGAAAGCCTATTTATCAGCTTTCAGATGATGTATAAATCTCAAATTTAAAAACATTCCTATGACTTGTTTTGTGGTGATTTGTAATTAATGATCAAAATAAATGCTTTAGGTCTACTAACGCATTAAGCATTGTGAAACCCCTACAGTAATATGAGATTGTCTTGTGTGGTTTTATTCAAGAGCATGTGGACGTTATTTTTCATGTGTTGAAAACATTGCTCCATTCATCTAAGCAACTTTATCGGTTGTCAGTTGGCAGGGAATCCCCTGCATTAAAACCTCAACACACATCATATCATGACACTAACAGTGGCTGTGGGAATTGCCTCCCTGTTTGTGTGAATCAGGATGAAACTGTCAGGATCAATATGTTAGAGAAGTGTTATATATAGCTTTGTGTTTGAAAATGCACTTTAAATAGAAACCAGACGGGATGTAAGGCAGTTCCGCATACTACACTTGTTTGTGGTATTTCAATGCGCAATCCTTATTTACCAATTATACAAACTAAATTACGAATTTTGAAAGAAGCTAAAATATGCCATCATAATTTAAATTAAAGGGATAGTTCACCCAAAAATGAAAATTCTGTCATTAATTACTCACCCCCAGACCTTCAGTCATCTTCAGAACACAAATTAAGATATTTTTGATTAAATTCAAGAGCTTTCTGACCCTGCATAGACAGCAACGCAACTACCACTGATGTCACATAAATTATTTCAACGTGTCAGTTGCGTTGCTGTCTATGCAGAGTCAAAAATCTCTCGGATTTAATCAAAAACATCTTCATTTGTGTTCTGAAGATGAACAAATGTCTTACAGGTTTGGAACGACATGTGGGTGAGTTATTATTGACAGAAAATATCTTTCAAAATATCTTCTTTTATGTTCCACAGAAGAAAACAAATCATTAATGGTTTGGAATGACATGAGGGTGAGTAAACAGTGACAACATTTTTATTGTTGGGTGAACTATCCCTTCAACATAATGCTATTACCAAACAAAGAAAGCATGCAGACGATTAGCTAATTGCATAGCTGTCTTTCTCAATTTTCAAATGACAAAATTCATGTTGACATGTCTGCTGCGTCTTTTTCTCTGACAGTATTGTGTGCTGTAAATCTTTTTCAGTGTTGCTATCAAACAGGCCCATGCATGATTAACTTTCTTCATAAGATATTGCTTGCACATTGCTGATAGAGAAACAGAACACTGTAGGATGATCCTTAAACCCAATTGGGTGTTTTTCACTCCTGTTTGATGCATTCTAAGAAATTGCTGCATATTTGGTATGTTGGAAAAAGCAGCTGAATCTCAGTCCATGGAAAATAAAACCACTCATCGAGCATAAATCAAGTCACAAGTAACTTGTTAAGTTTAACAGAGTCATTCTTCAGATGTGATCTTGACTTTAATCATAAATCCTAAACCAGATCTCCAAACACTGATTAAATGATATGAAATTATATTAGATATCTTTGGATATTCCATTTAGCAAACATTGTGGTGAAACTTAGACTTAGTGAAGCACTTTTTAAATAATAAAACAGGAACTGCTACAGACTTTCACTCACCAGACACCATGTCATCTTTCAGTGGAAGCGCCCAGTCCAAAATCACAAAGGAATGACAGCCCTCCATAGCAACCACTGTGACATTATGGGGTTTGTTTTTAGGTGGCTGCTTTTGATTGATAGATTGTTGGTCCTTCTCCATCAAGTCTGCTAAGACATCCACTTGAAGGTACTCCAGAGCCTCGGTCAGGGAGCAGGGAGCTCCAGGGTCCTTACGGATGTAGTTTACATATGGAGCTGAGAGCAGGCAGGGAGGAAAAGAAGAAAAAGGGAAAAGATGTCAATTTAAGAAATAGGCTACGTGAAGGCAAATGCAATGTTGCTACTTTATCTAAACTGTTATTATAGTTCTATCATCATGACAACTCTCTAAAGATTTTAGCATTGTAATGGATATGACAATGTTAATGTGTTTGGTTTTTGTGGAAATTGCTGCTGCTGGTGGTTATTGCTGTTGTTGTAGATTATGCCAATACTCCGTTATGCTGCTCGAAGTATTTAAGACATACTGCTGCTGTACGAATAGCATATATAACAACTTCTGTAGGAGATCTATACAAGTGGAGCTGGGGAGGTGGAGGGTTTCAGAGTATTTCATAATGCCTTATAATATTTGGTTTGTCTCCCAATTTCTTTAATGGCAGCAACACTTGTAATAGTGCTGATTGTACAAACCCAGTCAAAAGATTTTGAACAGTAAGATTTTTTTAATACTTTTAAAGAAGTCTCTTTTGCTCACCAAGACTGCATTTATTTGATCCAAAGTACAGCAAAAACAGTAAAATTTTGAAATATTTTTACTGTTTAAAATAACTGCTTTCTATTTGAATATATTTTAAAATGTTATTCATAAGCTGAATTCTTAGCATCATTACTCCAGTCACATGGTCCTTCAGAAATCATTTTAATATTCTGATTTGCTGCTCAAAAAACATGTATTATTATTATTTTGAAAACAGCTGAGTAGAATTTTTTTCAGGTTTCTTTGATAAATAGAATGATTAGAAAAACAGCATTTATCTGAAATAGAAATCTTTTGTAACATTATAAATGTTTTCATCATCAGTTTTGATCAATTCAAAGTATCCTTGATATATAAAAGTATTGATTTCTGTAATTTATTTCCCCAAAAAACTCCAAACTTTTGAAAGGTATAGTGTATAATGTTACAAAAGCTTTTTATTTCAGATAAATGTTGATCTTTGGATCTTTCTATTTATCACAGATTCCTGAAAAAATGTACTCAGCTGTTTTTAAATATTGATAATAATAATAATAATAAAAATGTTTCTTGAACAGAAAATAAACACATAAGAATAATTTCTTAAGGAGTTGAGTAATGATCCTGAAAATGTAGCTTTTGATCACAGGAGTAAATTACATTTTAAAATATATTCAAATAGAAAGAAGATATTTTAAATAGTAAACATATTTCACAATATTACTGCTTTAGCTGTATTTTGGATCAAATTAGCAGGCTTAGTGAGCAGATGAGTATTCTTTAAAAAACATCTTACTGTTCAAAAACTTTTTACTGGTAAACCCAATGATCTAAACATCAATAAAAAGTTTTTGGACTTTTGGATTTTGGACTGTATTATGTCAACTGTATTTGTATTTGACTGTATTTGATCATAAATACAGTAAAAACAGTAATACTATGAAATACTGTAATATTATTTTCTGTTTTAAAATGTAAGTTATTTCTGTGAAGGCAAAGCTGAATTTTCAGCAGCCATTACTCCAGTCTTCAGTGTCACATGATCATTCAGAATTATTATTATTATTTTTTTTCATAAATCGTTTCTCATTAGAGTTAAAAACAGAAAAAAAATTGTGTTGAATTTTTCAAATGTGTGTGTGTGGAAAGCAAGATACAGAATTTTTTTCTTGATTCTTTGATGAGTAAAGAGTTCAAAAGAACAATTTATTTGAAATGTGTAACATTATAAATATATACTATCACTTTTGACCAATTTAATGCATCCTTGCTGAGAAAAAACTGTAGTGTAGTGACAGATTGGCATTCAATTTGTCCGTTTGCAACAACAAGTAATACAAAAAGGTTTGTAAACGTCCAAGAACATTTGTGCAAACTGACAACAAAAAACTTGATTTGGTAAGCATTACATTTCTGTTGTATTGTTTGCATTAGCTTGTTGCCCTAGTTTAAGAATGTATCCAATTTACTCTTGCTTGTGGTTGCAGACAATAAAAGCTACCATTGTTGATATTTTGATGTAGACTTTTTCCTGTTGGCTCAATGAAATTTTGTTATTTCTGTCGTCCCACACAGTGCCAGCTGGATCCACAGCTGCGAACACTTCCAGAACCCCCCCATCTGATCGGGCCACAAGATTCACACCTGGAGCTAATCAAAAGCTCCATGTGATGTTGACCCTGATACAGAACAAAAAACACACTTCTGTGCATGTGCCTCCGCCGAGACCGACTGAAACTCAAACGCACAGGCTGCACTCGATACGGGTGATAAACCAAAAGCCACAGTACAGTGTGTGAAGAGGAAACCACTGATGGGGAGAAAAACTGAACATTGTATAAGAATAACTGTCAACACATAACATCCATGCACTTCTTATTTACAGAAAGCAGCTACCGCATTCGCACCTACAGAGAGTCGACTCTGTATGCCAAGGTGGAAGCAAACACAACAGAGATGTGCTCAAGCATATTAAAGCCATAAATATTTAAGGAGACGTCTGAGGTTTGAGCCAGAAGGAAGCCGCTCTCAGCTGATATCAGCACATTTAGCTTATGTCGTTTTATTTAGGGCTTCTTTCTTGACATGTTTCTCTGTTTAAATGGCTGGCATATGTGTAAGTATTTGCCTGTTGTGCAGCCCAAAGTCTGGAGTGTTAGGATTTATCTCTCCATGCATTGAGGATGAGACATTTTAGCAAAGAGCAGTGTTTTCTATGTTCCTGGAGCCGATTTTTATAGGTATGACGCTTGTTTTGGTGAAGCAAGACCTCGTGATGTTGACTTCTTTTAAGCGCTTCTCCTCAATCATAGCCGAGTTCCACTTGCCCCATAATTTTATTGGATGACAGCTTCCTCAACTTTATTTTACTGTGACTTCAAGTACCTCCTCTTGTACCCATTAGTACAAATATCAGCATTATGAGGCCAAATGCTGTAGCCACAGCCTGGAACATGCAGTATTTCTATACAGGCACAGCTTGGTTCCTCGGTTCTTTCAATAATCATGCTTCATATTTGAAAAGCTCAGTGGTGCTTCTGGCTCCAGTGGTCTAAATGGTGCTGTTATCTCTAGTTCCTCGCTGGGCATAGCCATTTTATAATACTGCAATATAAATGCATTACTATCACCAACCTAGGGACCATTGAGGGCCCCCCTCATAAAACAATGAAGAGTTGGCTCATAATATTTTTCTCATTCTTCTATTGTTTTCCTATGTTTTTAGCCAGAGCAGTTGATGTCACATTTTTGCCAAGAAAAGCACATTAGAGAAGCCATGAAACAGTAGGAGCTCTTGGATTGCTGGCTAATGATCAAAAAACAAAACCTTGGTCACTATGACCCCTGTTTTGTCATAAGTATCTTATTCAGTGATACCTGAGTCTTGACACTTGTGTGCACTGTTAACCACAGATTTTAAGCAGCGCTATCAATCAAGTAAACATTTCAAATAAATTACAAATTCAAAATTTAATCCCATGTTCATATTTTACATCAATATATAAACATCAATATTTGCTAAGAAATCATTGTACATGAAAGACACTGTTGCAGAAAAACAGCTAAATGGAGATTAGAAAAAGTGGTCTTAGAAATCAATAAAACAGAATTTGCTAACTTATGAAAACTGAAAACTTATGTAACCACATCCTACTAAATTTAGAAAAGAAGGGAAAAAGAAAAAGCAACGAAAGTAGAAAAGCTGGCTCTCCAAGTCCATTACGCTTTTGTCACATGCCTCTATTGGACACCAGACTGCACTTGTGCCGAGTTGTGGTAGATGAACTAAGCAGATACTTTTATAACTATAGCAATGTGAACTTCTCTCCTGCAAGTGCAATACTGTAGAGAATCAATGAGGGGCAGAACTAAATTTGCCAGCTCACTAGCAAAAGCTCCAGCTCAGCATAACCATTTCTGAAACTCATCTGGCACAGTTTCTGCATGCAAACTGGACCTGAAACAATGTTCCATAACTAGGTGTATAGCTTGTGGGGATTTAAGTTTGGAAAGATGAAGTTTGCTGAACTTAATGTTCAAAGGCTATTATAGTCAATCGTGGTAAATGAATTCATGCTGAACCTGAGAGTCTGGTAACATGGGTTGTGTAGGGTCACATCATGATTGCACTAATCCACTGCTGAGTGGAATACAATTGCACTATTTGTGAACTGGTTGGAATAGCATCCTAGTTGCACAAATAAATTTTTTTTTTAATCATTTTTCTCATTCAGGCACGCACCTTTATCTTAACACACATCCTGAGTCTTGAGGAATTCGGGAAGGAAGCCCAAACCCACAGACATTCAGCCATAATTTATAGAGCTGAGTCTAAATACTTTCACTCAGGCATTCTCAAATATTTCCTACAGAAGCTGCCCACATGAAAGATTCTCAGAGTCCTCAGTGCCTGTAAAGTCAATGGACTCTAAATAAGCCTCTACCAATACATGTATGTAGTATTAGATGCGGGTGACAAGGTTAGTTACACTCTGGCCACAGGGGAGAGACCTCTGGTATGAAAGTACCATTACTTAGGGTTTAGGGTTTGGTCCAAACTGTACCAGCGTTTGCAAGAACTGAACCCCAGACCACCCTTCCAAAAACACTTTCATCTAAGGGTGTGTTCACACTTGTCAAATTTGGTTTAATTAAAATGAACTCTGGTGCAATTGTTCTGTTAGTGCGGTTAATTTGAGTAAGTGTAAACGCTGCCAAACGAACCCTGGTGTGCACCAAACTAGCGGGCCGAGGCCGCTAAAAAGATGGGTCTCGGTCCACTTCCAAACGAACTCTGGTGCAGTTTGAATGAAATATTAATGTGACACAGACCAAATACTTCTAAACGGACCAAAAACAGGAAGTAATGGCAAGACGCAATGCTATGCGACATGATTTCACAAAGGGAACACGTGTATCCAGAACAAAATAAGTAGAGGGAAAACATGGAGCAACGAGGAGGTAAAATGCCTTTTATGAGCTCTTTGTGAGTTTGCAGGTGGTAAAAATAAAATCATATACACACAACAATGAGAGACCTAAAGCAGTGCACCTTTTCCGTTTGTTTGAAGTGTTCGGTGAGTTCTGTCACAAAATGTACGTCACTCAACCTGACCAATCAGGTTGTAAGCTTATCGCTATGCCTTTAGGTTCAGTATGTTTAGGTTCGCTATCAAAAATGGCAGTATGAATGCTAAGCGGAATAGGACCAAATGTATAATATTCCTTTTTGGTCTAAACCAAATGAACCATACAAACCGAACTACAAGTGTGAACACACCCTAAGTCAAACACTGTGTAAAAATATGCACCTGACATTAACATTTGTGTCATATCCAGATAATATCTGGATATTTTAGCAAGATTGTGTTAACCGATGCACTTACAGTGTGCCTAAATTGCACAATCCAAAACTGGATTATTCTATATTTCTTTGCCAATGCCCTAGTCTATATGGTCTCATGATGAAAACATACATTTGGGAAATTTTCCACAAAACCAATAAGTACATATCACTGCAGTTTCCAACAGAAATGAACACTAGAGGCAGTAAAACAGCGAGCACTTGTAATTGTTTTTGTACACAGTTATGATTACAGCTCCATGTTTCACTTTCCAAACATAACAATTTGCTTTTGTTCGTACTATCTGGTAGGTTTAGGTTTAGTGCAGATGGTACGTCATTTTAAAACGTCACAGAGAATTAGAATTACAGCGCCACTCAACCGACATTTCAAGTCAGAACTGCGGTGATGCATACAAAACCAATGTCAAATAAAACATACTATATGTATGTTTATCTGTTCCAGGAAAAAAACTAACACTCTTTAAGTGAACAGTAGACATTTCACATCGAATATGTCATGAAACATACATGCCGGTACGCATTTCATGTCTTGCAAAAAAGTTCCCAGAAGTACATATTTGTCATGAGACAAGGTTGGCCCTAGTAAATGATGTTAATGGAGCTAGAATTGAATAAATGGGGAGAAAAGGTTGTTAAGTGCTCTCCTTGGCAAGAAATTTGATTCATAGTGTAATACAATGAAATAATATGAATCAGGTGAGAAAAACAAAAGGGAGTGGTGTCTTTTGTCTGTTTTACACTGCGAGAGCAAGATAATTAAAAGAACTTACAACACAGACCTTGAATGACTCAGTCTGTCAAAGTGACATGTTTATTTACAGCATAATCACTTTTTTTACTTGCGTAGCTAAATATGGATAATGAAATCATGTTTGAATGTAGTTTTAATGCAATCCGATTATACTGCGTTTTGGGTGTATTTATATTTGGCAGTCCAAATGTGAAACGACTGAAAAGGCATGTTAAGGTCAGGTCTAAAAAGGGATATAAACACAAATGATTACGCTTAAGGAACCAGAAATTTTAAAGCCCTTGTGAACATTTTGGTTAAGAATTAGGGATGCAAGTTCTTACAGAAATGTTGTGTCTCTGACTGAGCTGATTGGGAGGAATTTGGAAGATCATTAAATTACCGAGGGACGAAAAGTATTTGCATGTAAATCCTAGCTAAGGTCAGCTGTATGCACTATTTTATTTGCTGCTTACAAGCATCACCATGGGAATGAGCTGCACTTGTAGGCCAGATAAATTTCCTTCACATTCACCATTCAACTCTCCAGTGCCTCACATCTACAGGAAATGCTGAGGTGATTGGAAAGAAATTAACTATGTGCAGCCAGTTGTGTTTCCTGAGAGATTCAATCTCAGCATGGTATTGCTGAGTTTGGAACTAATAGGAACAGAAAATCTAGAATTTTATACCAGAGTACTAACTGTAATATGTTGTAAACCAAACGTATTACCTGTGAACCGTTTCTTTCCAGCCACATCAAACTCAGAGGAAGGGGTGTTGTTAAAAGGCCGTGTCTCAGGAGTTGGAGGCTGTGTTGTAGGAGCCTCTGTTGTGGTAGGAAGTGGGACTGGAGTTGTGGTCTCCTCAAAAAGCCCATCTGTAAGATCAGAAACAGGAAGAATTAAAGTCCACAGGATGCTGTATCCCACCTCACAGTGGTCCACACTGTTTGGACACTCAAGTCATTTTTCAAAATATATGAACGCCATTGTATTATATAACAAAATCTGAAGCCAAGTGGCAGTTATTTAAAAGAAATGCCCATTAAGTACGATTTAAGATGCCCAGTTATTTTTTAGGTCCACTGTACATACAACATTCTTTAATATTGTTTGAAAAGTTAATGCTCTGTTGCGCTGTTATAGTAGTGAGAATGTGACCAAACTGTTCTTTATGGTTAATATACTTTTGCCCAAGGATTCCAGTCACAACAAGGAAACTACTACTGGGACAAGCCAAGTAATTATTAAAACTGTATGCAAACAAGCTTGTCCCTAAAAGCAGCTTGGCCACATTAGCTGTCCTGTGTTCAACAAACCAGCAGAATTACATAACAAATGATTATACAACAAGGTTTAGTTGTTCTTCCAGAAAGGTCATCCAAGTTTGTGCACAGTGAATCATACAGCTCTTCACTTTGCAACCTATAAAGTCACTTAGTATGGAAATATTAAGAACAAAAACCAGGAATGCACCCCCTTAAACAACAGCAAACGAAAAGGCATCTATGAAGTGCAATAAGTTAGATAAATGGAGTACAAATGGCCATACAAAAATGAAAAAAGAACAAATAAGCTGCTCGTAGCTTGGCAGCCAGTAAACAAAACAATCAGCCAAGACCATCTTCATTAATAACAGCATCATCAGATGCCATGCTGACCATAACCATAACTCATCTCTGAACTGTTTTCTTGGGGAAGCTGGAAGCCAGAGGAATCCTGTTCTCAAGTGGTACAAATAAATCATCTCATTTGGCTCAGTTTCATTTGGGCTGGTGGACTCAATCCACATCAACGATTAGCGTAATATTTAGCCCAAATTCAGGATAGAATTCTAGGATTATCTTTGGAATTTAGGAATTCACATTTCTCATGAAGTTGACAGAATCTGCAAAATATTAATTAGTTTACTAAAATAAGAGGCATCATACAACATGCATACCATTTTTTATTTAGTACTGACCTGAATAAGACAATATACATAAAAGACGCTATATAGTCCACAAGAGAAAATATTAGTTGTTACCTGAATGATCCACATTTTTAGTGATAGTTGTTCATGAGTCCCTTGTTTGCCCTGAACAGTTAAACTGCCTTAAAATCCTTAAGGTCCCACACATTTTTGGTTGTTCAGCATTTTTGTGTATTTGAACCATTTCCAACAATGACTGTATGATTTTGAGATCCATCTTTTCACACTGAGGACAACTAAGGGACTTTTATGCAACTATTACCGAAGGTTCAAACGCTTACTGATGCTTCATGATGCATTACGAGCCGGGGGGGCGAAAACCTTTAAAGAGAAAGAAGATGCGTACATTTTTCTTATTTTGCCTAAATATCATATTTTTTTCCTTTTGTACTGCTCTTCATAAGCTACATACAATGTTTCCCAGAAGACAAAATTAGTTAAATTTACCCTGATCTTCAAATTCAAAAAATTTCCCCCCCCTGGCTCTTAATTTATTGTGTTGCATGAGTTCCTCGGTTGTCCTCAGTGTGAAAAGATGGATCTCAAAATCATTCAGTCTTCATTGGAAATGGTTCAAATACACAAAAATGCTGAAAAACCAAAGAATTTGTGGGACCTGGAGGATTTTTCCTGAAGAACAGCAGGGAGTTTACCTGTTCAGGACTCATGAACAAACACAAAAAAAAAAAAAGAAAAAAAAAAAGGTAACAACACAGTATTAAGAATCAAGTGTATGTAAACTTTTGAACGGGTCATTTTTTATAAATTCAACTATTATTTTCTCTTGTGGACTATTATATGTAAACTTCTTTTATGTAAAATATCTTATTCAGGTCAGTACTAAACAAAAAAAATAACATGCATTTTGTATGATCCTTCTTATTTTGCTAAAATAATTAACATTTTGACATATTCGACTCATATGCACAGTGGTTGCACAAATAGTTTGCCAGAGCCATGCACATCTGTAGACAAGTGCAGGTTAATTCTAACACTTTAATAATATTTAAAGCTCCTAACAGGTTGTGTGACTTTGAGGAATGATTACTTCAAAATGTACATTGGTATGCTGTTTTCTCTATTGCTTGTGTGCCATTGACTGTCCCTCTGCGTGCCATAGGTTTCCGACCCCTGGCCTATAAAATCACGAAGCTGGCAGTTATTTCTTTATTTAAGAATAGGCAGCAGTAAGAGGAAAAAATGGAGGAAAAGACTGTTTCTCCAAAAAAACATGCTGTTCACAGACAGATTCAAAGCAAAACAGAAGTTATTCAGGCATGACAGGGGGATATCCTTTGAGGTTTACTGTGTACATCCTACCTAACATTATCCTTGGAATACTGATTCTAAATTACAGAGGATTAGGTCTTGTGGGTACAAACTACATGCCTGTGACAAGACTCATTATACAAGAGCCAACTCTAGTCACAAACTGGGCCAAACACCTCTGTCTCACCCTAAAAGCATCTTTTCCATCATTTTTGCTTTGATGCACAATACCAAATCCACATCATATTACTTAATTCTCTATTATGAAATGCATTTGAGTTAAGCTTGGCTGCAAAGAGTTCATCTCACCTTCAGAGTAGCAGTTAAGTACTCCATCAGCATCCAGTACTGGGAAACCATTCTTGTCCAGTCGGGAATAAAGTCCCGGTGGACATGTAGGCTCAGCAGCTAACGTTGACACCTCCAGTGTTTCTGTTATCATTTCTGTTGTTGTAGGTTCTGGTGTTGTTGTAGTTGTGGTTGTAGTGGATGTAGTTGTAGTTGTAGTTGTGGTTGTAGTGGTTGTAGTCCTTGGTTTAGGGCGGTCCAAGCCCACAATGGGTTTTCCTCCCACAGTAAGGTACTTGTCACTTGGATTAACCACAGGCCGACTGTCTCTTCCATGACCAAATAATGCTAATCCTTCTTGGTTTACCAGTGGGCTGCCCTGGTCATCTAATATAGCAAACACGGATAAAAGTCAAGTTTAAAACAGGCTTCTTCTTTCTATATTTCTATTATAAGCCACTCACCAAAAATAGTCTTGCCATCCTCTCCAAGGACAACTTTTCTGGGTCTTCCCCTTGAATCCTGAAGGACTCTTCCATTTTCATTCATTAGGACACCCTTATCCAGATCTACTATCTGAAAGAGTGAATGAAACTTTGTAAAGAAGAAGCATCTTTCTTTCAAAACAAAATCAGACAACAGTCAAACAGTCTTGCTTGAGTAAATGTCCCTAAGGTCCATGCTCGTGGAGTTTCCATGCCTAGAGAGAGAAAACTATTAACATCACTGTCTTTGATTACTTTAAAGGTAATTATGTTTGGACTGCAGTGCTGTCTGATTTATTAATGCATTCAGACAACAGACGTAACAGAAGCCATGTATATGGATATTATGATTACAATATTTTAATAGTTCCAGTTAAACAAAATTAAAGTCATTGATGAATTGATCAGTGCTACAAACCTGCTATGGGTAAAAAGTTCACTTTGCTTTAGTTTAAAATTTAGAAAAAGAAACAAAGTGTATACAATAAGTTTGCCAGCAGTAAATAAAATTCTATTATGACAACTCTCTGAAGATTTTAGCATGGCAATGGATATGACAATGTTAATGTATTTGGTCTTGGTGGAATAACTCTGCTATGTTGCTGAATTACTGCTACGGCTGCAAAGCAAGTACAGGAACTTGCTACTGCCAATACATATGACGATATGATGCTTTGAGTATTTAAGACGTACTGCTGCTGCACAAATAGCATAATAAATAACCCATAGCAAATCTACAGGTGGAGCTGGGGAGGTGGAGGGTTTCAGCGGAACTCTGAAAGCGAGTTGTGAACTGCTCTAGTGAATGCTAACCAGCTATTTAAATGTATAGCTGCATTGAACCAATCAGCTTGTGCCAACTTTATGCTGTGAATATCACCAGTTCACTGTAAAAAGTTTTCACCAGTTTCAACTTAAAAACTTAAGTTTAGCAGCTGCCTTAAAATTTTAACTTAAATCAACTTAACTCATTTCAACTTATTTTTATTGTAATAAGTTAAAATTACTTGTAGTTTTAAGCTGATTTAACTTAAAATTTTAAGGCAGCTGCTGAACTTGAACTTGAATCTGGTGAAAACCAGTGTTGGCATTAACAACCCATCACCCTGTGCCATCAAGAGTTTCATGACAGAACTTGGCATTAATAATTTATAAAACATTATAAAGGATTTTGGGACATGAGCGGCTTTCGCACCAAAGTAACCTTTTCATAGTTCCTAGAACTACTGGCAGAAGTTCCCACTTTTTGGCGTGTTCGCACCGCAGGAACTAGGAACGTATTTAGATCTAAGATCTCCATTTGGAGGAACTAAATAAGCTCCTACTTCAGAGTAGGGTCTAAAACAGTTCTATTGGAACTGCCAGTGATGTAAGTGTATTGATTGGCCAAACGCATACAAAACACTCGCTACCCATTTTTTAAAAAGCCATGTAAAAATATTTACTCCACGAACATGGAAAACAGCATCTAGCTACCTGTTGTCTGCAGCAATGTGTTCTTTTTTCAGCCTCAATGATAAGTGACATGCAATTTGTTATTAGAGATTTGGTCAGATTTTCATGCTCTTTCAATCGCATAAATTGTGCTTTTACATTCCATCTCTGTTATCATGAAACCCGAGACACACAACAAAAACAGCTCCGATCACGGCGTCCTTCATTTGGTAGTTTTTGACATTTGTAAATGTTGCAAATAAAGACATCGCTGTCAGCCGCTTGAGAGTTCCAGATGCCAGTGGGGAAAACAGCCAGGAAAATATCCCATAGGAGAAATTAGTTCTCTAGGAACCACCATGCTACGTGGTGCGAAAGCTAATGAATTAACACTGCAAATAAACACACCCATTTTGTTCCATCAGGACCTGTGATATGTCGGACTCCATTTGGTTTAGTATTTTCATCAGATGTTGAGGATACTTTGCCATTTGCAGCTGTGAGATTCGGGCGTCCGTTTTTGCCTGAACATGGAAGTAGAAAAATGATTCAAAGTGTAGTTATGCACACACCAAAATTGTTTTGAACAGCATGCACATCCTTGCAGACAGCATAATGTTTACCTTTTTCATAACTAGGTTTGTAGCCACTGACTGGAGTGTTTTCCTTTGAAATTGACTGCAGCCTTGATCCCATCACTGGATTCCGAGACTCAGGAGATGTATTTCCTCTAGAGCTTTCACCAGCAGACAACCCATGGGAAGAGCGGGAAACTGAACTTGGGGCGAGCCTAACATTAGTATTACTCCTGTCAGCTGTGTCTCGATCTGAGATAAGTGGGGATTCTGCTGGACTGTTTTGAGAGGAGGCAGATGAAGATGCTGAAGAGGACTGTCGTGTAGATGTTGTGCCCATTCTTCTGTGTTGTACTGGATACACCCTACTAGGGAACCGTGAACCTTTCAGACGGCTTGCTACCACAGGTGAGCGGACCCGATCAGTAGAAGCCAAAATAGGGACTCTTTGGGCAACTGAAGGAAGTGACTTTGAACTGCTACTGGTACTACTTTGTTCCCTATCCACACTTTCTTTCTCAAGGTTTGGGACAGGTCTGTGAGGTTCGCTCGTAGTTGTTGTGGTTGTTCTGGTGGTAGTGGTGGTGGTAGTAGTTTTAGGTGCTGCAGTTGAGGTGGCATCTTTGCTTCGCCTCTCCAAGGTCTCTTTGCTTCCCTCGTAAAGATAATCATCTTCATGATCATTGCTTATTTTTACATCTTCATTATTACTGGGATTATTTGCAACATTTGTTTTTTTATTTAGCACATTAGGTTTATTTGAGACCGGATTAACCTCATGCTTTGAAGGGTATGTTGTGGGTGAAATTTTGGTTTTATCACTAGTGTCTTGAGAGCTCACAGCAGAAGAACGAGAAGGAAATCTGTTAATAATTGGCCTTCCTGCACCTACAGATGAGGCAGTTCTACTCCAAGGTATTCTCCCGTCTTGTCTTCGACTCCCTGTAACTAACCTAGAATTTCGGTTTGGTAATGAAAGGGGTGAACTTCTTCCCGTTGTGGAAGAGTTAGTCCTTGAAGAAGAATGGGAAGTGGAACCATAACTATTACTTTTCTCTTCTTTGTTATTATTTTCTTTTTGTTCTGGGTGTTCCTCTTTAGTTGTATCCGAATGTTTTTTTTTAGTTTCTTCAGTTGGTTGTTCAGCCTTTGTGTCCTCTATTTCTGTGTTCTTGTCATTGATATCATGGTCCTCTGTAGTATCGTGACTGTTTGTCCTGGTTCCTGTTGGCAGTGTGGATTGTGAAGAAGCAGATGATGATGATGAAGATGATGATGAATCAGGTTTGTGTTTTGCTATTTGAAGTCTCTGAGCTCTAGTTGAAATTCCAACTCTTCTTCCATTAGGGTACATGGCACCAGATCCTGAACTTGGGACTCGACCTGACGTGGAGGAAATCCTTCTTGTACCTGATGATGATGGTAAAGATGATGAAGGAGAAGATGCTGAAGAAGATGAAGTGGAAGAAGAAGATGATGAAGATGATGCTGAGGAAGCTGAAGAAGAAGAGATGGATGAGGATGATTCTGATTCTTTCACTGGTTCAGGCCTAGATTCCTTAGGTAAAGGTGTCCTATCAGTGACGCTTATCTGATTGTAAGAGTTCTTTCCCTCAGGATAGGAGACCGTTGTTAGGTCCTTTCTTGTAGCTGCAGACTCTTGGCTTTGCGATGAACTTGAAGAATCTTCACTTCGCGTTCTTGATCGAGAATTTGGCCTTCTTAATCTGCTAATATCAATGATTGAGGATGTGCGAGGGGTCCAAGAAGCACGTTTATTCTCTGTTGTTTTATGGACAGATTCAGACTGATTGGGTTTTGATTCTTTAGTGTCAGGTGAGTGTTTTGAATGTTCCTCTGTTTGTGGTGATGCATTATTACTGCTCTCTGGTTTTGTGTCCTCGCTAGCCTCATTTGCTGTGATTTCCTCTTCTGTTGGACTGTCTGTTGGCTTCTCTTCCTCATTTGTATTTCCTTCTTTATCTTTGGAGGATGAATGTGAGTTTGACCTTGAGCTAGAACCTCCATTTCTGACAGAGCCCCTCACAGAGGAGAAGATGCTGTGATAGGACCTTGTTTGAGAAAGAGGGCGTCCTCGTCTGTTGGTGGGTGGCGCTTGAGTTGTGGTCTGAGTATAGGACTCTTCCATCTCATCTGGCTCCTGATTGTCTGATTCATTGTTTGATGATGTCTTGGAGGCACTTTGACTTGTCTGGTGGCCGTCTGTATTCCTTAAGTGAGTAGTGCTGGCTGGAGACAAAATTAAGATACCAGTCTTAACCACGTTTCTGTAAAGCTGCTAAAGTTTATTGGGGAAAACATCTGTTGGGAATACTTACATCCAGGCATTGCAACAATAATGGCTTTAGTCTGTGGTCCTTGGCCCTTCCTATTGACTCCACGGATTTTGAAGATATAGCGGTCACCTGGCGCAAGTCCATCGATGGTAGCAGAGGTGGTGGTGCCACGGTATGTAACTGACTTTGTGCCAAACGGTTTCATAGCAGGAGCATAGGAAAGGATGTATTCTGGAAGTAGGTGTCATATCAATCAGTACGGTCAATTTCATTTGGATACCATAGCTGAATATTTTCCAATGAACACTGGGAATACCAAGGATTGAACCAATAAATCTAGGCCAAGGATAACACACTAAAAAGGAAAGTTCCTTCTGCATGAACAAGGAATGGTTTGTGTTTCCACATGTACATTTGTGTTGGTTTAGCGTTACAGAATGGTGCTTTGCATGTCTGCTGAAGAAACTGTAATACTGAAGGCTTATCATTCCCATATATTTTGGCACTGCACACAGATAAGTGGTTTCATGGAAGACATATGGTCAACTATTAGTAATGTTTTACTCTCCAAATGCCAAAGTCGTTTTCTGTTCTTTATGTAGGGCATATTCCAAAAGTCATAGAACGAGCTGACAGATATCTGAATAAAATATTATCAGTGTTAAAATACACTCTCATATGCAGCTAAATATGCATTTACAACTATAAGTAAGACAAGAGAGTAATGTTGGGTGCACTACATAATAAACAAATACAAATATGGTGCATATATTTAGCACTCTAAAAGTTAATTGTTCTAGCTGACTAACAAGTTTATGGTCACGAATATGTTCTGAGGTAAATGTGAAGTTACTTGACATTGTTCACAAGCTGCTGTATTGATGTCTTTGCGCGGTTGAAACACTAAATGACTGATTACATAAGACAGGAGACAGATTTCGGTAAGTTGTACCCTTTCTTTTAACATACCTTTGGATGTTTATTCGTGTTTTTTATGATGAACAGGTATTAAAGCGAGGAGATGATCAGTTCAAATGCGCTTTGCACTGCCGCTTCTCTTGAACAGAGGTGATACAGCGATCTGTCACTCCACATTAAACAATGCCAAAACGGCATCTATTGTTTGAATACTGTAATAAAATGTACAGAATTTAAAATCTGAGATAACTTATTACGATTTATTAAATGGGACGTGTGCTACAATGTTCCGTTCATTAATTGAAAACAGGCTAGACTAATTGATTTTTAGGATTTAAGAATCAATATAGTTTCGTAAACATGAGAATAGATTTAAATCAAGAAATCAATATTTTTTGCCCAGCCCTACTATGTTGTGGTCTTACCTCTTATTCGCCCATTTGTTTGCTCAGGTGGATCCCAGGTTGCTGTGACAGCAGTACCTTTTCCTCTAAGTGGTTTTACTTGAAAATTTTCTGGAGGGCCAGAAGGAGCTGTATAGACAAAAGTGGGAGAAAGTTAAATTATGACTGACAAACAAATTGTTAAACAAATAACATGGAGCACTGGGTATTCTCTTGAACTTTAATTATTTTTCTCTGCCTTAGTTCAAATGGAAACAAAAGATTTTATGTTCTCCATGGGAATGAGGTCATTCTGATCACTCCAAACAAATATTCAAAACAAGCAGTAAACAGTGATATTACACTGTAATAGGCAGTTAGAACATGCTTACATGGTTTCAAAAAACAGGGCAAGATTGTTTTGAGTGTGTGCGAATTTGTATGAGTGTACAATACAATACAGACACCCTTTTGTTTATCCTTTGCTTCATTAGCCATATTAAAGGGGAAAAAAACTTCTAGTGACTTAATCATAATCTTATAATTCTGCATGTTGAACACTGTTCTGTTTTAATACTATTTTAATACCACCTGACATTGACCTTTTTAGTTTGTAGATAATTATGTCTATAATAATAAATACTATTTGGATTTATCTGCTTAGCAATCCAAACTCAGCAAAACATCTGGGTTAAAGATCAAGGAGTGTAAACAAACCAGATTCAGGGGTTCTCTGGAACACAGATGCACTCCATTTTCCCTTCTGATCTCCTTGCGAGATAGAAATAGAAAACTCGTACATGCTGTCCGCAGAGAGTGTTTCAATTATGAGACGTCGCTGAGTGGTGTCCTTATATTCCCATCGAGCAGATTCTCCTTTCTCTCTGTATTTCACTGTGTAAAACCTGCAAATATATTAATTATAAAGCTAAAAATATACTATATGTGATCCTGCCTTAAGTAGCATGGGTATATTTTTAGCAATTGCCAAAAATACACTGTATGGGTCAAAATGATCGATTTTTTTTTTATGCCAAAAATAATTAGGATATTAAGTGATTTTGTAAATTTCCATTAAGATATTTTGTAAATTTCCTACTGTAAATATATCAAAACTTAATTTCTGATTAGTAATATGCATTGCTAAGAACTTAATTTTGACAACTTTAATAGCAATTTCTCAATATTTAGATTTTTTTGAATCCTCAGATTCCAGATCTTCAAATAGTTGTATCTTGAACAAATATTTTCCTATCCTAACAAACCATACATCAATGGAAAGCTTTTAGATGCTGTATAAATCTCAATTTCGAAAAATTGACATTTATGACTGGTTTTGTGGTTCAGGGTCACATATAGTTCAAAAGGTCACTTTTCAGAAAGGATACATTAAAGTCATTCACAGTATAGATTTGTGTTTCAAATAATGCTTTTCTTTTGAACTTCCATCATTTTAAAAATGCTGAAATCAATTTTTACCTGGATCCCCCTGGTATTTCCTTCTTCTTTTCAACAAGTGGATCAAGCCATGTGATCAGGACAGACTGAGGAGACAATACTCTAACTGTGATGTCCTCTACTTCATCCACAACTTCTGGCTCTGATATAAAGGATATAGAGGATGACAAAGAATGAATATTAGATTTGAGCGAGTCAAAATACTGCATATGGAGTGTGATCTGTGATATACCTGTTGTTACTTTTTTATTCAAGGTGGTCGTGGTGATGGGTGCACTCCTCCCCTGGGCTCTGGGTGCCTGCAGTGATACCACATAGACGGACTCAGACGCTACGAACAGAGGGGGGATACCAGATACGGCCACGTATCATTACACATTACCTGCTATGGGACATACTGAAGACATGCAATCTGAGCTCTATTTACAAAGATACAGTATGTATATCTCAAAAACTATTTCTCTTAGCCACCGTCAAACATCTTACCCAGTTTTTGCTTGTTAGCATTGCGCTGGTCTGCTTGGTGCTGGCTGAGATCCACTCTGTGTTTGTTTTGGGGTCGCAGAGGGAGGCGTCCAACTTGATGAGGGGGTTCTGGTCCTGAGGATGACTGAGGGGCTCTTTGCTGCCCTAGTGCTGTCCTCTGAGTTGGGGGCCGTGGGTTAATCTCTGATGAAGTTATAGACACCATCCTGCCTAATGAAAGAGAGACAGAGCAAATAATGTTGACATTGAAGTTTAATAATCACTTAGATTCTGT
The DNA here is from genome assembly GCF_049309525.1 of Garra rufa. Classification (NCBI taxonomy): domain Eukaryota; kingdom Metazoa; phylum Chordata; class Actinopteri; order Cypriniformes; family Cyprinidae; genus Garra; species Garra rufa. The sequence continues at coordinate 27,815,391 of NC_133373.1, forward strand.
TATTATTACAATTTTATGCTGTACAGCACTTTGGACCAACGTTTGTTGTTTTAAATGTGGTTTATTTTACATTATCAAACAGTCCATAAAGTGTGAGTCCAAACTGAAAACTTGGCATTCAAAATCAAATTTAAACATTGAAACAAAGCTTTAGGTTTTGAAATATGTAATAAACCTTATGGTGTGATATGAAGAAATTCAGACATTTGATGCTGACGGTTGTCACATGTCTCCTTATGTCTCTTGTCATTTGCCTTGTGTTTGCACTGTTGAGATTTGGTTTCTCCTTCTGTCTCCCCCTGTCAGTTTGTATGATTTTGGTTTAGTCCTGTGATTAGTTCTTGTTAAGTCATTATCGTTTTCACCTGTGTAGCTTGATTAGTTTGCCTTTATAGTCAGTCTTTGAGTTCAGTCCTTTGTCGGTCATTTTTGATTTTCATGTGTTCAGTGTGTGTGGAAATCCCCTGTCTCTTCCTTGGAAATCAAGATTAAAAGTATTCGTTATTTGACTTTGACTTTCGACTCGTCAATCCTGCACCGGCTGTGACAGAATGACCGACCCAAAAGTAAGTGCTGAGGAACGGCTGTGGAGTTTGCGGCAGGGCAGTCGGGAGTTGGAGAGGTATGTGGCTGAGTTTACCGAGCTGTATCATCTGGTGAGCTGGCCCCACGCATCTATCAGCGTGGTATTTCTGTTGGGGCTGGACAAGGACATTATCCGTAGTGATCTGTCCATTCACGATCTTTCGTTTGTAGATTTTGTCAACTTCATTCTTTATTTGAATGGCTCTAACATTGAGCTTGCAGAAATAGATCCTTGTCCAGTCCCCTCAGATGCACGCCGCGTCGCTCCAGCTCATCCCAAGCCGGTGCTCACCACATGCCTCATCAACGGCTCAGACCACCTGCCGCGCCCCAAGCGCCCTGTCACAATCCAAAGCTCCGTGGCCTTCCTCAGCATTGTTCCGCTGACTGCTGCCACGCCAGCTCACAAGACGGCTGCTACACACAAATCCGCACGCAAGAGGGCGGCAAAGCCCAAGGCTGTCAAGATGGCCACAGTCCCTGATTCCCCGGCCAAGATGGCCGCAGTTCCTGATTCCCCGGCCAAGATGGTCGACAGAATGGACGATGTGGAAGAAGATTTGATTGACTGGTTTGGAGAGATTGTTCTTCCCAGCCGTCCTGAATCTCCACCAGTCTCATCCAGTCGTCCAGAATCCCCGCTGGTTCCGCCCAGCCTTCCTGACCCTCCAGTGACTGCGCCGCCAGAGCGCCCTCCAGTGACTGCGCCGCCAGAGCGCCCTCCAGTGACTGCGCCGCCAGAGCGCCCTCCAGTGACTGCGCCGCCAGAGCGCCCTCCAGTGTCTGCGCCGCCAGAGCGCCCTCCAGTGTCTGCGCCGCCAGAGCGCCCTCCAGTGACTGCGCCGCCAGAGCGCCCTCCAGTGACTGCGCCGCCAGAGCGCCCTCCAGTGTCTGCGCCGCCAGAGCGCCCTCCAGTGACTGCGCCGCCAGAGCGCCCTCCAGTGACCGCTCGCCCAGAGCTAGCTCCTTCAGTGTCTCCGCTGGAGACGCCCAGCCCTCCTGAATCTCCACTGGGGTCGTCCAGCCGTCCAGAGCCCGCTCCTCAAGAGCGCCGTCCAGAGCCCGCTCCTCAAGAGCGCCGTCCAGAGCCCCCTCAAGAGCGCCGTCCAGAGCCCCCTCAAGAGCGCCGTCCAGAGCCCCCTCAAGAGCGCCGTCCAGAGCCCGCTCAAGAGCGCCGTCCAGAGCCCGCTCCTCTAGAGCGCCGTCCAGAGCCCGCTCCTCAAGAGCGCCGTCCTGAGCCTTCGCTGGTTCCGCCCAGCCTTCCTGATCCTCCGCTGGTCCCGTCCAGCCGTCCAGATCCTTCGCTGGTTCCGTCCAGCCATCCTGAACCCTCGCTGGTTACGTCCAGTCCTCCAGAGCCTCCGCTGGTGCAATCCAGCCTTCCAGAGCCTTCGCTGGTTACGTCCAGTCCTCCAGACTCTCCACTGGTGCAATCCAGCCGTCCAGAGCCTTCGCTGGTTACGTCCAGTCCTCCAGACTCTCCACTGGTGCAATCCAGCCGTCCAGAGCCTTCGCTGGTCCCGTCCAGCCGTCCAGAGCCTTCGCTGGTCCCGTCCAGCCGTCCAGAGCCTCAGCGGGTCCAGCCCAGCCTTCCAGAGCCTCCGCTGGCCCAGCCCAGCCTTCCAGAGCCTCCGCTGGTCCTGTCCAGCCTTACAGAACCCACTCTGTCAAACAGTCCTGCCAAACCCCTGAATTCCCCAAAGAAAATTTTGGGGGGGCGCTATATACCCCTAGCCAACGTGGCCGGGCCGAGGACGGAGGCCAAGGCCACGGGGGCTGCCCAGCCATGGCCACTGGAACTGCCTGTCCGGCCGTGGCCGCCTGACCCGCCATGGCCACTGGAACTGCCTGTCCGGCCGTGGCCGCCTGACCCGCCATGGCTTCCTGTTCCGCCCTGGAGGCCTTCCCAACCCAGCAAGGTCCTGCCCCGTAAAGGCCTCCAGAGCGCCCGCCCCCCCTCCCTGGTGTTTCTATCACGGCGCGAGACGCGCCTACCGGGAGATAATGTCACATGTCTCCTTATGTCTCTTGTCATTTGCCTTGTGTTTGCACTGTTGAGATTTGGGTTCTCCTTCTGTCTCCCCCTGTCAGTTTGTATGATTTTGGTTTAGTCCTGTGATTAGTTCTTGTTAAGTCATTATCGTTTTCACCTGTGTAGCTTGATTAGTTTGCCTTTATAGTCAGTCTTTGAGTTCAGTCCTTTGTCGGTCATTTTTGATTTTCATGTGTTCAGTGTGTGTGGAAATCCCCTGTCTCTTCCTTGGAAATCAAGATTAAAAGTATTCGTTATTTGACTTTGACTTTCGCCTCGTCAATCCTGCACTGGCTGTGACAACGGTGTTAACACCTTTATTAAAAACATTAAATGCTCTTACTTACACTGAAGCACACATACATTGAAAAGCAAAAAAGTTGTATTAAATACAAAAAAGAATGAAGAAGTGTTTTCACAAGTGGTCTTGGTCTTTTAAATCCAATTATACTTCACAGAGGATGACTCATGTTTGCAATTCCTTATAAAACAAAAACACTGGCAGATAACAGAGACACATAGATTTGCTAAAGTAGTACACTTACAAGGCCACACAGTTTACAGTCATGTGCACTCTCACTTCCTTTCTCTTATTGCTTTACTGTAATCCCCATCTGACAGGACTTGGCAGGCGAATGAGACAGTCAGACAGCCTTCCTCCTCTCTTTCCTTCAACACACTGCTTCACGCGCATCTCTCTGCCTCTCCCTCTGGTGTGCCGTACATCCCTGAGAGGATAATGAAAAACAGCCCCTCTGTTTCTCCATCCATCTGTCCTTTTATTCGCTCCTTTAATCATTCTCAGATGATCGGTTGTAGTCACACTTCCTCATTAGAATCTGTGTGCAATTTAAAGGTTGATTGTGATGGTTCAACCAGTGTGGCATTGAAAAGGTCTTAGTAGAAAACCAGGTAAAATTAAGGTAAGTATCAATAACATTTCTCGGCTATATATGATAAAACAGGTTAGCGCAATGGATGACTGGTTAAAAATTAATAGAGGGTTTGCAATTACATCACGGTTTGGTCAGTTAACTGGATGCATGGCCATATTGGAGATACTTGGATGTAAACAACAGCATGGATTGCACGGTTGATGTCCTACTGAATACATTGTTCTACTAATTGATGCTGTCTAAACCATGGGAAAAACGTGGAAAAATCATATAGAGAAGTAGATTTAGTACGATATCCTGGTTCCGTTTGGCCAAACACAAATGCCTTCTTTCCTTAGACAGTCTTTTGCAGTCTTCTACTTGACTTGAACTTTTGTCAGTCTATAGTACTCCAAATGTTTTTCCCAGTCCGACCGATTAGTACAGCCCAAAACTTTTTATGTATACTATTATGTTATTATGTAATCTATCATGTTTCTTTATATTAAATTCGCTCTCATACTGATTTGTGTATTTCTTACTGGTTTCTTTTTATAGAGGGGTTTCACGACGCATCATCACTCGGCCATATTGGCAGCACTGAATGTAAACAATGCCACTGAACTGGGGTCCGTTCTTCGTACTCAGTTAGCTGGATTTGATTGTTGTGGACTTGTTAAAGAGCACGACTGACGCCGACTGACTCACGTGGGAAAAGAAAGGTAACTTGCAAGAAAGTGTAGAAAATAATTACGACGATTCACACACGAATGATGACCACAGCTACACACACAATATATATATATATATATATATATACACTACCGTTCAAAAGTTTGGGGTCAGTACATTTTTATTATTTTTTTAAAAGAAATTAATACTTTTATTCACCAAGGATGTATTAAGTTAATAATTAAAAGTTTATTAAAAGTTAATAATAAATTATTTACATTGTTATAAAAATATATTTGTTTTTCATGAAAGAATCCTGAAAAAAAAAAAATCACAGGTTCCAAAAAATATTTGGCAGCACAACTGTTGATATTATCCAACTTTGATCATTCTAATAATAAATCAGCATATTAGGATGATTTCTGAAGGATCATGTGACACTTAAGACTGGAGTAACAGCTGATAAAAATTCAGCTTTTCATCACAGGAATAAATTATATTTTAAAGTATGTTAAAATAAAAAAACTTTATATTGTAAAAACATTTTGCATTATTACTGTTTTTTAATCAAATAAATGCAGCCTTGATGAGCATAAGAGACCTCTTTAAAGACTATTACAAGTCTTACTGACCCCAAACTTTTGAACGATAGTGTATATAAAAATATAAATAAAATAACATATAAAGGAAAAAACATGTAACATGGGCAGCACTAACGCTTTTATTTTGTTCACTACTTTTTGCCAGCCCTCTCTCCTGGCTTTTGCATGATTTGCTGTGTTTCCCTGTGTCTTTATTAAAGTTTGAAATTCTCCATAACCCTCTAATAAAAGCTCTTGCTCCGCTTGAGAAAAAAAGATTGAGCTCACTCTTTTGCCATTTCGTCAACCAATCGAAGGGGTTGTGATCAGTGTTTCTACTATCGATACATATCGCCTTTTAAACCAATGCACGAACACGCAATAATCCTAGACAACTCAATCCAGCCATACTAATCATCAACAACAGGTGTGCTCCAAGAACCAAATTAACCACATCGTAATTAGCACGATGATCTCATCTTAGATGTGTCAATTCATCTCGGACGTATCAAGCGACGTACGAAGAACGGACCCCTGAATGAAACTCACATATTTTGCTGATTATTGCTGCTGAAAATGGTCAATTACTGTATTGTCATGTTTTGGGCTGTACTAATTGGTCAGACCAGGAAAAACATTTGGAGTACTATAGATTGCCATAAGTTTGATCAAATTAAGGAGAAGAGTGCAAAAAACTGAGGAACAAAAGGCATTTGTTTAAAGTCATGATTTACAGACTCAAAAACCTGCCTGGAATGCAGCATAAGTAGGGAGCAAATGAGGCAGGTAACGAGGAAAACACAGGTGGGGCAAATGAACCAATAATCAGGAACAAGATGGGTGGGGTCATGACTATAGACTGAGAGCACATGGCACAAGAAACCAAACAAGACAAAATCTATGTGCTCACACAAAACAAAAACACAAGCACATGGCCAGCAATGCAATCACACATGTGCTTGAACAAAACAAGACACGAACACACAGACAATGAGAAAACGTGTTCAAAAGTTGCGTGTTCACACAAAACATGACATGAAAGCATGCAGCCGAAAAACACAAGCTGCATGCAACAACAACACAAGACAACAAGAAAAGCATGCAGTTGAACACAAACCACGTGCTATACAAAACACAAATCCACATGACAGGAGAGCGTACGGCCCGAGCAACCTCGAGACCGCATGCAAGACAGAACATGGAGTGTGAGTGTCCGAACCCCGACACGAAACCGAAGCTCAACAAGACATGAGTGCCGAGATCCGAACACCACACTCCAACAAGAAACAAGGCACACAAACAACATAAAAACGAGACATGATGGAAGTGTCAGGGCTCTGTCACAAAACCACAAGAAAACAAGACACAGGTAGGTGAAATATTAGGCTAATATCTTAATTAATACTGCTTGTACGCTTTACCACCTATTAACTTTAGTTTGTCAAAATATTGCGGCCTTCTCTCTATGATTTAGGTGTGACGCATGAAAATGGCCATTTGCAAAGATTGTTTGAAACCATGGTTTATTTTTATAATTCCGCTAGGTGGAACTACAAAAAATAAATAATATAAATTTTAGTTATTTGTACTAGGGAAGCTTTTCGAAACTCTGAATTACATCGCAAAATCCCAGCAGGCACAACAACGTCATAAGACGTTGAAATTTGGTTACATTTTGGTTGCGATGTCAGGTCGCCAATTCAACGTCTAATGTTAATGTTAATTTGATGTCCAGTATCAGTGTCAGCTGATGTGGATATTTTGTTGTTTTTAGGTTGTGTAACCAAAATTCGATGTTAAGTCAACGTCAAATTGTCGTCAATTTCTGACATCAACCGATTTTAATTTACAACCAAAATGCAACGTCTGTCCGACGTTGGGGTCCAACGTTAAGCTGACTTTATATTGACGTCCAGTGTGTGCTGGGATGATTCAGTGTTTTGAAGTGCTACAAACACCACAGGCTGACAGCACCTGCTGATTAAAACTGTGTAAATGCATCAAAAACACTTTTCTACAAACAAGTGGCAAATGTTCTAATGAAAGCCTAATAAATGTAATGTACAAATAATTAAATACCATTAAAATCTGTTGTTTAATTAATGTGTGTTCTTTTATAAATGCATTTTATGTGTTATTAGGCAGAGCTTGGCAAGCCAGTTAGAAGCAAATAAATATACTTTTCCTTTTTGTATTAAAATGAAATTAATTAAAAGGAATCTACATTGTAAAACTGACCCGAACGCAATAAAATAAATGTTTCAAAAATAAAGCCGTGTTTCGAAAGCACCTGTCTTTAATGTCATTTTGAAGACTGATGAATGAAACTAAAAGCAAAAAAAAAAAAAAGGAGGAAGGAGAGGAATGAGTCAATCCTTTATAGCTTCGTATAAAGCGCTTCATATCCTTTATAGCTCAGCCTTTTTGTGAGGTTTTGGCTAAACGCATGCTTTGCGTGCACGCTTAAAGACTGTCTTATGATTGCTCTGGAATCACTTACTCAGTAAGCTCCACCAGAATTATTAACACTTAAATTAATAAGAAGTGTCAGGTCTCAAAATGAACTGAAATGATAACAGCAACCCCTTTTCCTTTGTACACACAAACAGACGCTTATTCCCACTTCCCATTCAGAGAGTCCAGCCAACACAGCTGAGGCAGGCTCACATATCACTGGCCTTGAAACAGGGGTGAAACGTAGTAGCTCACCCTTCTCTAACTCTTTCCCTTTCTCATTGTTTTTACAGTGTCAATCTTCCAAGTCCATGTCTTGGATCCATGATGCCACATCGTTCTCTTTTCCCACCCCTCAGGTCCGATTTGTTCATTGATTGTGCAAATTATCTCCATGAATTCTCTCTCTGTGGGAGGTTTTGGATGCGTTAACAAGCTCCAGGTTGCTGGGACCAGCCCAGAGTTACCATGTCCATGTGTGGACTCAGCTGGGCCACATGTGAGCCTGCTCTTAAAGGTTAGTCCCATTGATTTCCACTATAAAAGTGATGACAAAAAGATGATAGCACAACAATGGTGGCTGTGAAACAAAATTGAGCTTTTCCTGCCACATTCCTGCCACATTCTTGCCACATCAAGGTTAAAAAGCAAAATGACACGAAGCATATGTCTTTTGTTAATTCAGCAGCAAAGCCAGAGAAAAAATAGAGCAATGCTATGGTAACATCATGACAATAGCAATAGCAAAGAACAAACATAGACTGGATAACATTATGGGAAAACCAAGGGAATAAATTAATAATGAAATGCCATTTCTGGAGATGTTATGGAAGTGACCACAATCAGTATTTATGTGTTTAAATACTTTTCACATTACTAAACCAAACATTCAACAGTATTATCTATTCTAAGACCACAACAAAATCTATGTAGTTTACGCTACCAGTCAAAAGTTTTTAAACAGTAAGGTTTTTTAAAACAGTCTCTTCTGCTCAACAAGCCTGCATTTATTTGATCCAAAGTACAGCAAAAACAGTAACATTTTGGAATATATTTACTATTTAAAAGAACTGTTTTCTATTTTAATATATTTTAAAATGTGATTTCAAAGCTGAATTTTTAACATCATTACCCCAGTCGCATGATCCTTCAACAACAACAACAAAAAAACATTTATTATCAATATTTTGCTGAAAACAGCTGAATAGATTTTTTTCAGGTTTCTTTGATGAATAGAAAGTTCAGATTTGCGATAATGCTGATTATTTGAGATAAATGCTGATCTTTGGATCATTCTACTCATCAAAGAATCCTGAAAAAATGTACTCAACTGTTTTAAATATTGATAATGATGATAATAATAATAAATGTTTTCATTAAACAGCAAATCAGCATATTAGAATGATTTCTAAAGGATCATGTGACAGTAGAGTAATGATACTAAAAATGTAGGTTTGATCACAGGAATAAATTACATTTTAAAATATATTCAAATAAAAAACAATTATATTGTATAGTAAAAATATTTCACAGTATTACTGCTTTTGCTGTATTTTGGATACAGGCATAGTGAGCAGAAGAGACATCTTTAAAAAATCTTACTGTTCAAAAACTTTTGTCAGAGGTACAAATGATGTAGGATTTACTTTTAAACTATTTCCACTCAGAAACTGCAAGTACATTTCACAAATAATTACAAAGAAACAGCAAGTAGCACATTGAATTTAACATGAAATTTTGAATAACATTATATTTGTGCAAAACATACTGCATTAATCAAAAAATCATTTTAGCAGTGTATGCTGGACCATTGATCACATGTAATCCAGTCTGTGGGATTCGCCATTTTATGGGTTTTCATCTCTTTTACTCTTGAGATTGTAAGAAACTAAAACACTCGTCATTTGGTTTGAATTTGGGATTCCTTCTTCTCTTCGGAGGGCTCGCATGTACAGGGTTTGGCTTCAAGTGGGCTCAGTGGATTCATAAAGAAGAGAAATAAAAGCTTTGATTTAACAAATTCAGAGCTGACTAACTGCCACTGTCTTTCCAGGATCTTGGGGTATCGGAGGTCTCTGGCATCCAAACTTTAAACCTTCTCAAGGGAGTAACAACATAGATGTTTTCCATAAGCCTGCAAGTCTGAAATCTGTCATTTGCCATTAATGTACAGAAACAACTATATTTTTAAAGAACCTGAAGTAGAACTTGCATTCCAAGAAGGTTGGATTTGACATAAAATTGTGTTCTCCTAACTTTCTTCTCCTAACTTCTTTATGTTTGTCATGAACCTGCTTGGCAATATTCCTCATCAAATTGTTGTGCATCAATCATAGGCTGGGAAAGTATCGGGCATACCTGGAGACGATTTGTTGAAAGGCTCGACAGCAAAACCATCCAGTTTCACCCACTCTCCCCCTGCAGGAAAAAATAGCAATGTGGTTACATGTAAGGACGCACAGTACTTTTAAAACATTTAATAAAATGTCATTTTTATCTCATCTTCATGCTTTACAATATAATTTTGTTAAGCCTAAATTCACCTGTAGCATTTAGAACAACTGATTTAGTTTTTATTTTGATGAAAATGTATAGCCTTATCAGTAAAAATCAAATATGTGCATAAAAGAGTGAAACATGTGACCTTATCAACTTTTTACAGCAATTTATTTTTTATAGACAATTTTATGACTGAATTACTCAACAAAAAAGTTATATGACACATAAATGTGTAAAAAAGAAAGAAAAAAAGCTTAGCACGTACAGCAATCAAACAACCAGCTATCCTTAAAACAAGCACCAGATATGTTTACTACTGCTAAAAATCATCGTCAGCCAAAAACATTTATGATCTGTTTGCAGGATTATTAATGTGCTTTTCTATTATGACAGATGTTTTGGGATAAGTGCTGTGGGACGTGAAGCAGTATGCCCAGATCCTGTTTGTTGGAGAAGGACGTGGACGTACTGCAAAAAAACTTTATGTGAAAAAATTTATGTGGCGTGCGTTGGACGAGTGACTGGCTACCACAACACAAGGCTTAAGGCTCTTGACTCAAGCTCTGGGTTGGATACAAAAACAAGGACTGGCCACATAAATGCTCTCTATCTTTGGGAATTTCAGTCTTAACAGATGCCAGTTATTTGAAAAACAGAAACGACCATATATCCATACACTCTGCAGTCAACACATGAGTGTGTGTGTTAGCCATCCAGTCTGGCTTAATATTGTGAAATGAACGAAAAGCATAGAGAGCATTAAGTTATAAATACTTTCCTTGTAAAAACCATGTAATAATGTCTAACGAGTCTAAACTGACGAGGCTAATAAACATTAGACATTTAATGACATCCATGTATACTCAAAAAAAAGGTAGGAAAGCTGTCACTGGGGCGGATTCTTTTTTAAAAGCTACCTTATTTGCACCATTATTTAGAGGCCACTGTATTTATACAATGCTGAGGGATTCCTGTTTTGTTATATTTAAAAGTATAATTGCCTTAGAAGTAAAAAGTTTGATTTTATGTTGTTCCAAACCTGTATGACCTCTGGAGAAAACAAAAGAAGTCTGAGGTCCAAACATCATTGGACCTAATTGGCTTTCATTACTTGGACAAAAAACAGACATTTTCAATGTGTTTTGCAAAAGCAAATACATTCATACAGGTTTGGAACGACATTAGAGTGTGTAAATGACAAGTTTATAAGTTTAAAAGTTTAAAAGCATGCATGTGTGTTTAAAAGCATGCATATGTGTTTATGTGCATATTGTACTTCATATATCCATGCACCATTGTACAACAGAAAGAGTCAAAGAGAAACATGCAGGTTTCTATCTACACACACAGGCAAGCACACACCTCCTGGAGTCTCTGCCCTGTAGACAGGTTTACTCATCCCGTCCTTATTCTCTGCACTCATCTTGAGAAAATGCAGGACTCCAGGCTCTAAAACAACACAACATGCACATGAGAGCCTGACATACTGCAAGTACTCAATGAGAGTCTCTAGCTTTTTTTTTTATTTAAAGAATAAATGATTTACACTCTTACCTACGTCCTCTAGTAACTCTGACCGTCTGTCCTTGTCGATAGTGACAAAGCGCAGTGACTTCATGGACTTCCCGTAGCCGATGCTGTAGCTGTCAACAGGCCGTCCATCCAGCTCGCTGGGTGGGTCCCATGTGACCTTTAAACCCTTATCCACCGAGGTTAGCTTCACATTACGTGGCGGCAGTGGCTTAAAACCTGGGGGGGGAATACAGAGAAGTACAGATTGCAGTTGCTTCAGCAAATTGACAATTAAAGTGTTAGTTCACCCAAAAATGAAAATTAGCCCATTATTTACTCACCCTCCAGGCATCCTAGGTTTTTATGACTTCCTTCTTTCAGACGAATGCAATTAAAAATTATCCTGGCACTTCCGAGCTTTGGGCAGGTGTTTCTCTTCAGCAGTCCAAAACAAGTCCAATAAAGTGCATCCATCCATAAAAAATGCATCCATCTCACATGTACTAATAACAACGTAATAATGACTTTAATCTAGCTCGCGCCAACTAGTCATACACGGAAGCCTTTCTGGTTGGATGACATGAACGTATGCATTGCGCATGCACCGGTGAGTCTTGCAAAAACCAATATTTGTTTACAGGAGCAAAGGAAACAAACCAGTCTCCTCTTGGCTTATATTGAAATCCTCTGACATTTTTCCTCACAAATCCTTGGTTTATACTACGGGTGTAACGATATGCCTAGGTCACGATACAATACGTATCCCGATATTGGGTTCACGATACGATACGTATCACGATATTTTGAACAAAAATTAAAACATGAATCAAACAACAGATTTATTTTAAAAAAAAATATACAAATTTCAATAGCTTTCTACAAGGTCACATTTTAAGGTTTAATAAAAACCTTCTGTATTAAAATTAACAACTGATAAGGTCTGTCTGTCACTGAATTTTTTTTTTAAATTTAACATGATAGTGATAAAATTGTCAAGATGTCAAATTCTTTAAACCTGCTAGCGATGCAAGATTCTTTGTGTGTGTGAAACAGAGTCCTACCCGACGGGTGAACTGCTAAAACTGACGTAACGGTGGAATAATATTTTTTCTGTCAGGTGCAGTGCGGGTGACATGCACGGGTATTTGCTCTTTGGACTCAATCCGGTACACGCTGACGCTGCTCTCAAACGGTCCCGCGCCTGTGTTCGCGCTCTGTCTGAAGACTGTTTAAAAGCCATTTCACATGGGACGCATCAAGCGGTGGAATCTCTGCGCGGCTGCCGCTTTCTCTCATAGTGAAAGTGTTTTGCGGTCGAGCTGGTGTTCGCGACGCGGTCTCGGGGTAAACGTATTGCAAACAACAAGGTCTCATTTTAATTTACAAAAACAAAATAAATGAAACGTAATGAAAATACTATATGTATTTTCATTTACTGCGCAGGCTATACTACACGCATTTTCTGGATTTTTTCTTTATTAATAGCCTTTCTCCGTATTTTATGGATCATACAGCTCCGAAATGTTGCCATACTGCTGACTTAAATGAGGAAGGAGGGTCCGCAATCTCTGGGTTGGTTGCCATGTTTCCTCACGTTCTTCTTCAACTAGCTCAACTTTTGCAGGCAGGCGTCACATGATTGGAAAGGTAGTCACAGGGTGTGTCGCGATTCTCCCTTATTACACCGCGACACAGGATCGTGGATCTGAGTGTCGTGATTTCGGTTTCATATCGCGTATCGTTACAGCCCTAGTTTATACTTCTACTGCGTTTTTGTTTTGGTCTCACCACTGTGCGTCCATCATGTCTGAGCGGCAACGGCGACATCCTAAGTCATCTGCCCAGAGTGGCTTCCATGTATGACCAATTGGTGTAAACTAGATTAAAGTGATTATTATGATTTAAATATAGATATTTTTCTTACACAAATGCATTGATTCGCTACAGGAGACCTTTATTCACGGCCCGGAGCAGTGTGAGGCACTTTTTATTATGGATGCACTTTATTGGACTTGTTTTGGACTGTTGAAGAGAAACACCCACCCATGCCATTATAAAGCTTGGAAGTGCCAGGATAATTTTTAATATAACTCCAACCACATTCGTCTGAAAGAGGATAGTCATATACACCTAGGATGCCTGGAGGGTGAGTAAATAATGGGCTAATTTTCATTTTTGGGTGAACTAACCTTTTAACATCTTATAAGGCACTATTAGACTAAGGGATATTGAGAGTCACAAAATGAAGCAAAAAGAGGTTAACCTTAATGGGTTTTATTTTGAAGTAATGCCCAACAGAATACGCATTATTCCATGTATTACACAGCTATGCAGGAAATTGTCCTGGAACAGTGGTCAGTTATGCCGTTTAGTGGTCATTATGCATAGACATTTGACCAATGAATGCATGTGATTATGTAATTGACCAATCAGAATTAACTATTGCATAGCGTCATATATCAGGGAAACTTAGCATGAGTATTCGCTTAGTGGGAGTCATAGTGTTGTTGTATAAGTGAACTTTCTTACAGCTTGAACAAGAGCAATAAGAGCTACCACCCCTAGTTAATCAAACTGGAGACTCCGTCTGAAGTTCTTCAGTGTACTCAGGCTGTTTTTATAACCCTACTTAGAGTTGGAGTGAGCAAATCTCTCATCGCTGTGCCTGTTTACTGTACAACAGCATGACTCTGGCATAAAGCCTGGTGAGAGAGATCAATCTCTATCATTTATTTAAGTGTACACATGGACATATGCCTCTCGGTCACTGCTTTATAATGTAATATTGGCAATGGAACATCCCTCCACATAATCTGGAACCACATCACACATGTCATTGCAATTACCGCAACTTGCGCGCACACACACACAGGCCACAGAAACATCAAACCTCAAGTCTGTGACTTGGCTCATATTAAAATTTATGATGTAGGGTGGGTTCACATTTTGATTAAATCAAGACTTGTAAAACATAAGAATTAGAACTTTCTCCAAAAATAAACACTTTATACTGGAGGAAACTGCTCGTGGTAGGGAGTGGACATCACCTAGATCGGTGGGTTATTCTTCAGTCAGTAGTAAAAAATAATTACCTGTGATTAATTTTTTTAAACCTGAATTCAGAAGTTTTAACTGTTCCTCAGTTTATCAGTAAAAATCTGAAAAAGCTGCTATAGTGATATTTGTGACCCTCGTCCACAAAACCAGTCATACAGGTCATTTTTTGAATACATAATAATTAATAAGGAAAAGTATCCTTGACATAAAAGAAAAATTGATCATTTTTAACTATACAATGTATTTTTGGTTATTGCTACAAATATACCCACGCTACTTAAGACTGATTTTGTGGTTCAGGGTCAGAATTATGCAGTTATTGTTTAGATCAGGGGTCACCACACTTCGTCCTAGAGGGCCGGTGTCCCTACAGAGTTTAGCTCCAATCCTAATCAAACACACCTGAACCAGTTAATCAAGGTCTTAATAGGTATACTTGAAACTTCCAGGCAGCTGTTTGAGGCAAGTTGGAGCTAAACTCTGCAGGACACTGGCCCTCCAGGATCAAGTTTGGTGACCCTTGGTTTAGATTATACAGTACAAAAGCACAGACTGGTGGTATTATCTCTAAAGATGTTGAGGGTATGAAGAAATCTGCAATGAACCCCTTTTTTATATTCTTAATGTCAGTTAAGGACATTCTCAGCAATAAGCATGCTTTCCACATTAGCAGTGACTTTTTCTTCTTCTTTTTTTTAATTACAACAATAAGTTATTATGTTTTTAATTTGCTGTAATATTTGGAAATGTTCAAATCTAAGGTCATGACAGCTGTAAAAAAATAAACTTTGTCATTTTTAACCCACTCGAACTGATGTTTCCAAGACAATCGTCATTTACTATCGCAATTCTGACATTTCAATGTAAGCTAGTTGGATTGATGACGTATTTCCATCAGCAGACACAAATCACTGTTCAATAAATCCCAGAAAGCCAAATATTTAGAAAAGCAAGGCATAAAATCACACATACATGCTTAAAACAAATGTAAGATTGTTAAAAACTGTCCCAATAGCTGTCCTAAAACTCTTTCACACTGGCCCTAGGCCACTTATTTTGTCCATTCCTTTATTAGGAAGGTGAAAGTAAATGCCCTGTGGAACTGATGTCAGTTCTGTAGGATTTTTTTTTTTTATAAGCACACATGGAAAGACCTGTAGGGCAAGCACCTGCTGCTCTGACATCATTTTCTCAATGAAAGGCATAAACAAACTCTTACAAACATACTCTTTGCTTATTATTTTCATTCAGGTGCTTGGATGACATTCAAACAAATGGAAGAGTGCATTATTGTGTAAGTCAACAATAGCTCAGTGCTTTTACATAGACTTTTCAGATGGAGCTACAAAATACCCAGGTGTTTCATAGGAGGGCATCTGATGATAGACAATGCTGAAACACCTGAGTGACAGGTTGAGCGTGGGCATCGTGCCAACTACATGCTGGTGTCTTGTACCAAAGCAAACTCACTTATCGACAGATTGAGTTTCTAAACCCTCCAGCCTTGCCTACGTCAATCAAAGACTTTCCACAAATTCCTTGGTGAAAATCTGAGCAAGATTAAATTCCAGTAGCTGGTCAGGGCATGATTCGTCTCTTCCTCTCATTTTCTGGCAGAGCTCTTTACCTGACAACATAAACTCATTCTTACCGGAATAACAACAGACGTGATGTCAAAGTCCAGGGTTTTGGAACAAAATCCTGAGACTCATTCTTTCCAATATATCTTTTATCTGTCAAGCAGATGTCTGGAATGGTTTTGAAGCTGTAGTTGGGCACCATTAAACGATCTAGAAGTGTTTTTTCTTCTTTTCTGGCTTGAAATTTGTAAAGCTTTTCTGTCCACATCATATCTAAACAGCTGGTGGCTTTAAGATTTAGTTGTGTTGGATGTGTTTTGTTTTGTTGAAGATGGAGAGAAGAGGAAAAGAGAAGAATACTGGATAGTATGCAGCTGCTGATGGCAGTCCCAGGCTGCACTGGGTGACCTCATATAAAGAACATTTCCAAAACACTGGGAAAGAGCAAGTGAGAAAGAAAAAGGCCGTTGTAACGTGGCAGCTAAAACAGCTCAGTAGGACTTAGCTACCACTTTTCTCATCCAAGATTCCTCTGCTCCACTGCATTCTCCTCAGAGTTAGGAGGGACAGGCAGAGTAAAAGAAAGATGTGAAGAGAGAGAAAACGTGGCTAAAATTGATTTGAAGAGCTGGAAGCGAAAGAATGTCTAAAACATCTGTGCTTTCACACTCCCTGATGACCTTTTAAAGAGGTTAACTGTACTTCCTCTACTGGCTCTAATTTGATAAATCACTTACTGAGAGCTACACTTACAGCCTATCTGTCTATCTATCTAACTATATGTCTGTCTGTCTGTCTGTCTTTCCGTCTGTATAACAAATTTAATTGGAAATCCAATCGGGAATCCAAATTTGGTCATACTTTGTTTATATATGCATCATCCAAGTATCTTATTTAACAGTTGGCAGTCTGTGTGTGTTCTTTGTGCACTTCTGGCAACCTCTACTTAATTAGCTACAGAATTTAACTAAAAAGGTGACATCACCACCATCAGTTGAAGCATATGTTAAACAGTAAGCATTTGTGTACACACACACAAACATAGATATAGATCACTTTTTTGAAACTAATTCAAATTGCTAAAAAAGTGACTTTTTGAACGTGCTTTAAAAACTTAAAGCCTATAAAATACATTTTGAAGTTTGTGCACCTGCCTGTGGCTCAGCTGTTCAATCACTGTCTCACCCATCACGCATTATTAGTGCTTGAAATGTTTAATGAAGGCTTGGCACATGGTTTCCACGCACACTATGATAAAACAAACAGGGCTTAGACTTCCAGACTCACAAACCGCAGGTGATTAATTCAGAAGAGCTATTTGTCAAAAGCTTATGAAATGATAGGCTAATCTTTACAGTACAAGTTGACAGCATTATTACAGAAACTCCTGGCAATCATACGAGACAAATATATAACGTATTATACTTGTAAAACAGTTCTGAATTTTAATTCTACATAATTCTAATAAAATACAAAGTTTGATTTTGTGTATTAGCCTACTATTTAAACAGAGATAAGCAGATTGACCTACCCGACAGTAGTGGGCTCTGGGTGCAGAGTGTGATCAGGAGCCCGAGAAGAGCTCGTGCCCGTGCAGGAGACATTGCAGATAGTGCTTCAGTAATACGGCGATCCGCTACACTGAGGGAAGGAAGGCTATGGGATGCTCGGATGCTCCGCTGCCCGCTACCGTCAGTCTGTGAGCTCTTTCCCAGACGTTGTCTCCCTCTTCCGGGGACGAATGGGACTTAGTGCTACCCAAATATTTCCAGAACAAGGCGATGGAAAGTCTTTGGAAATACAGTTCCTCTGATGTAGAACTCAAATATCGTGCTCGGTTTATTTTTATGGCGTGTTTACCCAAACCTTATTCCGTGGTAACTTTATAAGCTTAACTGGTATAGGTACATTATTTATTTAGTATTGTAATTTATATTTAGCTGTAAAATTATGGATAAGAATTTCTATATGCGTTCTCCACCAGTTTGTGCAAACTACTGTAGGCTATACAAGACGAGAAAATGTATGCGCATGTGCGCAATTTTTAATTCGGCTACAAATTGAAAGAGCAGGAAGAATACAAGTAGTACTACTGCAGTAAACCTACCCCTATTTCCCACGAAGTATGTGAAAAAGCAACCAAAATGTTTCTTAGAGAGCTACCACGAAGGAATAAGTCAAAAGCAGTAATACAGTCAAAGCAGTTCTAGTCAGTAGAAGTAATAAAGGAGTTTGTTTACAGTTTCTTTTAACATCTGTAAATTTAAGTTTTGTGTCTCACGCTCTAATATAATATCCACGTATTTGTCTGCTACACATAAACGTTGTTTAGAAACCAAAAACTTATCCAGAAACTGTAAATTAATGTAAAGTACAAAGATAGAGTACCTGATGATTCAGATGAAACCAATTCTGTCATTTAACATCCATTGACGTGCTCACAAAGCAAATACGTGTCATTTTTTCTTCTTTTTTTACCTCAAAAAATTGTTCTGTAAATCCCTAGTCTTTCTTGTCATAGAGGTGGTGGTCATGTATGATAGTGGTTCAGGCCTATAGTTTTTTTGTAATTGGTTAAACTCCCACCTCCTATGATTCACTGTAGTCAGCATGTTTTTAATTATGCTATATTTGCTTAATTTTCGTTGCAACCTCTCCAAGGGAATACATTTGAGTCATGTTTTTATTTAATGTGTCTTAGCCGCTCTCACTGCAGACAAGACCCTCTAAAATAAATTAGGCTATTTATACAATCCGCCTTAATTCTGCAGTAAGAGTGGGTGCAGCCATTTGTAAATTTTATGGGTCTGGCTTCCAGTCTCATCCACGTCTAGCTATTTTTAGCTGTACAAAACAGATGATTTTACTCTTTTACTGGTATGACGAAGTAATTGACAGGCTGCACAGTGCCAGTCTTTGTAATTTTCCCTATGCTTCTTCGACAACTGGGGAAAAGAAAAGTCCAAAATGCGCGTTAATTTCGCCGTAGGAGTGGGCAAAATTGTACATTTTATGGGTCTGGCTTCCTGTCTTATCTGCATCCAGCTATTTTTAGCTGTACAAAACAGCTCGCTTTTGCGGCCTGATATTGCAAATTGGTGTGTCTTATTTATATTGTTGTGTTTTAGTGTTTACTGCATGTTGTCATTGTTCTCGTTATTTCCCTATAGCGGCTAATGAACCGGAAGTGTCACCCATAGGCTACTTCTGCGTTGAAGAATAAGATGGATAGGTCTACAATTAAAGTCTAAAATATGATTTTAAAGTGTAGGGTACTCATGCAATGTAAAAAAAAAAAACAAATAGCCAATGGATCATTATCATATAATATGATTGATCTTCCTATGGAAGTATGCAACTACATACATTTTGTATTATAATCCAGGAGGCACAAAAAGAAAAACATATTGTCCTCATTATTTATTTATTTATTTATTAAACACAATAAATGTAATTAGTGATCCCTCAAGGCAGACTTGTTTGTGGTGGACATCATTAGACTTCATCAGACTGCTACCTCCATCCATGCAGATGCACCATAATCTCTAATTAAATGACAAGAAGGAAAGACAATATATAAATAAAAAAAACTACCATAACAACAACAGCTCTAGTTTCGCTTGTACATAAATTCTTTATGACTCCAGAAACTACCCAGCAGCTAAATGTGAACATAACTGAACATAAAACCCCTAGAGACAGCAGAGCTCCAAGTACAGTCAACCCTGAGTAATGCATCAGCAAATAAGACTCCATCACAAACAATCACTGGACAGCCATAGTGTCTGACAGTCTCAGGGGAGCAAGAAAGAGGCAATTAGATCTATGGGAGATGGAGGATTAAGAGAAAGAGAGAAGGAATAGGAGAGCCCAAGATAAATGTATATATAAATGTTTCATATAGGCACATACTGAAGATGCATATTTTACATTATTATTTATCATTTAAAAGATAACATGAAATAATTTTAATTAAATAGCTGAGATGGTTTAGTAAAGTATTTTTCTTACAATGACTCCGGAGGGATCTTCTCAGCCACTTTTACTCTTTTACTGGCATGACAAAGTAATTGACAGGCTGCACAGTGCCAGTCTTATCTTTGTAATTTTCCCTGTGCTTCTGTGACAACTGGGGAAAAGAAAAGACCAAAATGTTCATGACTAATCAGTGAGATAAAAGATGTCAGTTCAGAACATGATCCACACTCACACCTTAATGCTCAATCTTACCATGCTGAAGTCCTTGATCTCCTTCTGCCTTTTGAAGTCAACGTTGTATCGGACCCAGTAGGGTAAGATACTGTCTTGCGTATGGGAGCTCAGAGGCACACTACCTTTATTGTAAGAGCTTTTGCTAGAGGCCATCACGGTAGATCGGATGTTTTGGAAGTACTTTAGGCTCGAATTGCCAAAAGTTTCCCCATACAGGAATTTAGTAGAGGGAATGTGTCCACAGTACCTTTAAATGATTCATTAAATGCATAATTAACAGTTGTTGTAATATTGATACAGTTTTATGATTTACCTGCACCAGGGTCAGAAATTAAAGGGATAGTTCACCCCAAAATGAAAATTATCCTATGATTTACTCATCCTCACATGAATGTTTAGGCGCAGTGGAAAGAGCAAAACAAAACACCAGTCACAAATTAAAAGTACGAAATGAAGATTTGTAAAGAAAATGTTGGAGAATTTCAATATAAACCAAAAGGAGAATGGTTTTCCTTTGCAATAAACGAAACTTTGTTCTCGGTATGCATGTACAAGAGTTAGCGAAAGCTAGAAGTTTTAAATATGGATTTTTTTTTTTTTTTTACAAAAGCACATCGATTCACTTCATAAGGGCTTTATTAACCCCTAGAGCCATGTGGAGCACTTTTCATTATGGATGGACGCACTTTTATATGTCTTCAAAATTTCAACAGCCATTCACTGCTATTATAAAGCCTGAAAGAGCCAGGACATTTTTTTAAAATATAACTCTGATTGTATTCGTCTGAAAGAAGAAAGTCATATACACCTAGGATGGTTTGAGAGTGAATAAATCATATAGGGTAATTTTCCTTTTTGGGTGACCCATCCCTTTATGTCATAATTGTTCATTTGAGTTTATTTCACTACACGTGATTCAGTATCAATTAATTGATTTATATATATTTAACATTAAGAGAAGGCACACATTTTCTGTATCATTTAAAAAGAAAAATACTCTTATCAAAGTCGTTGAATGTCAAAACTTAACGTTGAAATCAATTCAACGGGACGAATATTCTTTTCTTTTTCTTTAAAAAAAAAAAAAAAGATATAAACTAAATAAGACTATGTTTTTACCCGGGCATCAGAGATGATGGGATGTAAGCTGTGTTGTTATGCGTAATGAGGGTCCCATTTCCTCTGAAAGTCATGGCTGAGTAGATAAGAATACTATAAATATTTTCCGATCATAAGCTGCTGCGGTCTAAAGCTGACCTGCACCACAGACAAGACAACAAAAGGTTGCCTGGCAACCATTTTACCAGTATAGACTGGCATAATCGTTTCTATTAATAGCTACTTTGTCATTATTACTCTAATATCAAATATATACAAACTATGCTTCTACCTCGAATAAAAATCAATCTGGTACGAAGCTTTTGAAGAATATTTGGTTTCAAGAACCCGCCCCTCATAAAGAGTTTTGACTGTGGGCGACTGCCCCCTGCTGGCGTCATCCGTCATCACATTGCGCTCGTGTGGAGTGGCGAGGCGCATCGCAGAGTGAAAAAGAGTCTCGGAGCGGATCTGACGAATGTACATGTGTGAGCACAGTAAAGCGAGAGAAAATGAAAGCTCTTTAATTATTAATTGCTCTTTTTATGTTATTGCGCACAGAGGATGCAGCCTGTACGATGAGAGGATTTTTTCCCGTTTATATGTGGCGAACAAAAGCAATTAGGATATGATTTTATAAGAAGTTATGCAGCGTCGGTTAAGATAGGTTCGCGATCTTTGTAATGAAACATTTTGATTCTATTTTAGTCTTTTGATTTTTCTTCATTTTAAGTTGAAATGGCTTTAGTGGTGTACCTAAAGACTGTCAAGGAGCTCCGTGGAAAGGGGGACCGCATCGCTAAAGTGACTTTCAGAGGTATAGAGCAATACTTTTAATTTCCAGTGAATGTTTTAGTATGTGTGCATCTGTATAGTAAGTATGTTGTGTTATACATATGTAGGTTTAAAATGATTGATTCTATTTTTAATATCATGCAATGGTGTATAACTGAAGGCTCTGATGAAAAGTTGTAGAAATCCAGTTATTCTGAATCGGCATGTCTTTATCAAAGAACACCGGGGGCTTTTAAATATCGCTTTAGATAGAGATTTAGAGAGAAAACTCTCTTGTTGGTGGATAGAGAGTAACATTATTGCTTCATACACAAGCGTGAACTGCTTTCTTACATGGTTTCTTTATATTTTTATAACTATTTCCACTGCAGTACTGTTAAATCCATTGTTAATTTCCAGTATTGCATTTTAATCAAATAGGCTCAATACTGGAATTCTTTTCCAAAACTGTTGTAAAGGTCCACAAAAGTATTAAAACTGCGTAAACTGAGAAAAAAGAACCACATTGGTTTTACCTCATTACACCTCCTCTTTTAACGCTTGCATCAAAAATCCATTAGATTTCATGTCAGTTAAATGTGGCTTTAAAGACACTGAATATGAATTACAAGATTTTTTCTCCTGTTTCTCTCCTTCTCCATGTTTTTTTAATCTGTATTAGTATTTCAGCACCTTGGACAGTTGCTTGGTGTTCATCTCAAACAATTATTTTCTTTTTTATAAATGCACCCTGTGTATTTGTGTAAGAGAGATGGGTTGGGAGACAAATACAAAGATATATAGAGAGAGTTTTATTTGTTTCTAGCATATAAAAAGATAAATTACAGAAACGCCTCCGTTAAATGGAGCAGAAATGAGCTATAGGACAAACAACATTTTATTGCTAATAAAAAAAACGATGCATGTTCTAGGAATAAACTTGTTCCAGTATTAATAGAAATCTTTTTACAGAAGGATTTTTTGAGAGAAATGATGGTTAAGGTGATGGTCTCTGTTTTATGTAATTTCATAGAGACACTTCAAATAATGGAAGTCATTTTAGTCCATGGTCCTTTTGTTACAGTATTTCCCCCCTTTCTCTGAGGGGAATGACTATTAGTACTCCTGCCACCCTTTCCTTCCCTCCCATTTTGGTTTTCCTCTAATCTTCAGCACCCATAGTGCGCAGTGATCTAGGCTGTCTTGAGCGGAAGGGCTCTACTGAGCTGTGTCCTGTTTCTCTGTGGATTGCATAACTTAGATTGAGTACCTCCGAGTGGATCTGAGAACAGCGAAAAATCATCATAAAAATGTTTCATTAAAGATTGAAAATATGGAATGTAGAAAAATATTGGCATTCAGACGTTACGAGATGTAATTACTTTGGAATTTGAAAAGTCCTTGTGAAGATTGTACGTTATTGAAAATGCTATTCAAGACTGTTATGTTGCTTTACAGGTTGCCTATCAATTTTTATTAAGTCTGCGCCCAGTTTTTGCATGTTACATAAGCTTTTAAAATTTACAACAACTTGTTATTGCTAGCAAAGAAAAGTGTCTTTAAAATCTAGGTTGTGAGCCTTGTGATTTTTGCCCGCGGTTCTCTCCTTATTAAGGCATCAGTACTGCGCAATTCTCAAAATCTTCCCCGTCATGCTTTTATCAGTGCTTGTCTTACTGTTGTGACTTTAAAGTTAAAAAGAAGTATATTCCTCACCAGCTCAGCATTTTGGGATCTACAGTTCTGTGTACAGAGGGTAGATGTAAATGTTACCTGGGGAAAAAGCTCCTGTGAACAACAGGAGATAAGCTGCTGCTTGTTTTTTTGTGACTAAAAGAACTTTGTTGTCTGTATTTTGAAATTGAGATTGCACTTATAACTGATTTCAAAATGCCTAATTGCCAGTGAAACTGTTCAGTATAGAATTAAGATAACAGAAGACAGTGGTATGATTGTATAAAACTACAATAGACAACAAAAAACATTGATTTCTCTCTGCTATATAAAACACACTATAAAAATGGAGGGCTGGAAACCACATATTAAATCGAATAAAAACCATCATCATTGTATTAAATTGTGGGTTTATTTTAGTGTCAGAGACTCTAAATCATAATGATTTATGTATTTACCTTTCTTAAGCATTAAAAGATATCTATGAGTGTGCCTCAGCCAGAAAACATGAATTAATTGCTCAAGTGCAATATCTCTGTTTTCAAGTGTTTGTGTAGGCTTGTGTATGTGTGCATGAGTTGGTGTGTAGATGTATTTGTATTGACAGTTCATGTTTGCACAAGCACACACTGACAGCAAACAACAAGAACTGTATTAGACAGATCTCTTGGTCAGAGTAGATGCAAATAACCAACCAACTATAACCAACGCTACCTCTTCTATAAAGCAGTTTCACACTTCACCATTTTACTGCGTTGCAGTTTTATGATAATGGTAGCACTCTGTGCTTCTCGGTCGGCGAAACATGTCAGGGCTGTGATGACCTGTGGGCTTTTAATTTAATCTTCATTTAATCCTATATCCAAACTGAGCTATGTATATACAGAAGAGTGTAAATCATATATTTTCAGCTGCATATATATATATATATATATATATATATATATATATATATATATATATATATATATATATGCATTTATACAACAGTTTGACGGCACAAGTGTGTAAATACATGTACAAAATAAAAACTGAGCATCTTTAAAAGCCCTCTTTTGTGCGGATCTATCTCTGCAAATTCAAATCTGAAGTTGACAGTTTAACAGCTGAGCCCAAGCCTCCTTTACTAATTCCAAAACATCACTTTAGAACTAGTAACATAGGAAAGTTGAGTTGCTTCATTAAAAGTTTATTGTATTACTGTATTAAAAGCTCATTGTATTACAGTATTTAGAGTATTATGAGAGATAGATGGACTGATGATGAGTGCAGAACAATTGATGACGATCCGGAGCTCTCATGTCCGAAAACGTTTTCGCAGATTTTCAAATAGATGTCATCTTTATTTACAAACTGCATATTAGAACTATAAACAAGTACATTCTTGCCTAAAAACCACTCAAAACTACATTCTGTGACACAAAAACCGTAATATTTATTAAATGATACTGGCTTTGGCTATCCGGCATGACACTTGCTGTGAAATGGCTGTTGGAGTTCTGACATCGCTCTAATTGCACACTCTTATTAGCCAATCAGATTTGAGGACCAGAAAGAACTGTTGTATAAATATATATAAAAGTGAGGTACACCCCTCACATTACAGCAACCATTTTAGTATATCTTCTTAATGGACAATATAAATGAAACTTGGATATATTTTAGAGTAGTCAATGTGCAGCTTGCATAGATTTACTGTCCTCTGAAAACAACTCAACATGCAGCCATTATCGTCAAAATAGCTGGCAACTAAAGTGAGTACACCCTAAGTGATAACAGCAGTATGTTGTTTAACCATGCAAAGCCACATGTCCTATTCATCATGTTTATGTTTTTGTCTGCTTGACAGGACTATACAAAGTTGTGTATCTTGTATTAGAGCATTTAAAATTAGGTGCTTTAAGTACAGTTCTCTCATACTGATCACTGGATGTTCAACATGGCATCTCATGGCAAAGAACTCTCTGAGGATTTGAGAATTAGAATTGTTGCTCTCCACAAAGGTGACCAAGGCTATTAGAGGTTCAGTAACACCCTAAAACCGAGTTACACTACAGTAGTCAGGGTCATACAGAGGTTTTCCAAGATGGGTTCCATTTGGAACAGGCCTTGCAAGGGTCGATCAGTGAAGTTGAGCACTCGTTCTGTGCATCAGGTGCAGAACCTGGCTTCAAATAACAGACGCATGAGTGCTGGCAACATTGCTTTAAAGGTTGCAGAAGTAGAAGGTCAGCTTGTCAGTGCTCAGACTATACATCGCACACTGCAACAAGTCGGTTTGCATATGCGTTGTCTCAGAAGGAAGACTCATCTGAAGCTGGCTCACAAGAAAGCCCACAAACAGTTTGCTGAAGACAACCTGCCCTGGTGAGGAGTACCAAGAAAAGTGTGTCTTGCCTACAGTCAAGCATGGTGGTGGTAGTCTCGCGTAGCCAGACCTTCAGACTGACGGCTGAAGGTCTGGAATTCATGGCAGCTTTCATTGGTCAAAGGCCGCCCATAAGGCCGTTTGACCGACATGTCAAACAACCAGTCACAGTTCGTTTCGTTCAGCGTCACGTTTCGGGGCGTGGAAATGCCCCACAACAACAGACTGGCATGCAACAAGTCAGTGATTGAAACAACCAGCACTGGAAGTTAACGAAGAAGAGGGATAACAAGGAGTAAGTCAGTAATTTGTTTACGAACGTCGCTAATGTCTATAACAATGGCGTCTGCATAAGCAGTATTTAGCAAAACACTGAGTAAATCAGTCTGCGCTTTGTTTCCCAGCGGACCAAAAATAAACGCGACACTCGCGTCTCCCGGAAATCCGATCAAATTCAACTAATCAGATGACGACTGAAGTGTTTCCAGTTAAGTGTACCATATGCATCAGACATTTAGCCAACGTTCCGTGGGCGTGACGTCTGAGGCTGAGACTATGGTGGTGGTAGCAAAATGGTCTGGGGTGGCATGAGTGCTGCTGTTACTGGAGAGCGGCAGTTCATTGAGGGAAACAAGGATTTCATTATGTACAATCTGAAGCAGAACATGATGCCTTCTCTCCAGAAACTAGGTTGTTTTCCAACATGATAACGATCCCAAACACACCACCAAGATGACAACTGCCTTCCTGAGGAAGCTGAAGGTGAAGGTGATGTGGTGGCATGTCTCCAGACCTGAACCCTATTAAGCACCTGTGGGGCATCCTCAAGCGTAAAGTGGAGAAGCACCATGTGTCTAATGTCCAGCAGCTCCGTGAGGAGTGGAAGAGGATCCCATCAACAACCTGTGCAGCTCTGGTTAATTCCATGCCCAAGATGATTAAGGCAGTGTCAGATAACAATGGTGCTTACACAATATGACACTTTGGACAAGTTAATTTAGGGTGTACTCACTTTTGTTGCCAGCTATTTTGACAATAATGGCTGTATGTTAAGTAATTTTCAGGGGACAATAAATCTATAATGCTATACAAGCTGCACATTGACTATTCTAAAATATATCCAAGTTTCATTTCTATAGTAATGTCCCTTGAGAAGATATACTAAAATGGTTGCTGAAATGTGAGGGGTGTACTCCCTTCTGTGAGATAGTGTGTATATTTTTCACACACACAGTTTTACCTGTTAACATTTATAGTATTTGACATAGCAGTCTTTATTAAATCACAGAGTTTTTCTTACATATACCTGTAACCTTGTTTTTCTCCATGTAGGTCTCTCCTTCTTCTCTCGGGTGCTGGAAAACTGCGAGGATGAGGCTCGATTTGAGCAGGTCAGTTTTTTTTCTCCCTGCTATCTCTCCAGCTCCGGCTGCTAACTCAAGAATGTTCAAGCGTGACACTAACACCATAGACCTCATAGATTTCTCTCTCCCCGAGAGAGGATGTGGGGAAGGAATCACATGAGGAATCAACGCACCCGACCATGACCAAACGCATCACATTTAGCCCCACTGATTCCTATTAGTGTTATTTGCCCAGACCCGCAGGCAAGCAACACAGCATTACGAAGTGGCAATAAGCCTGTGGATAAACCAGCTAAATTTATATTAGGCTAATACAGTTCTTTGGATGACTGCACTCTTTATTTCAAAATATCTCAAAGTACTCTAAAGCATCATGCTTAGATTTGATAGGTGAATAGCAGGAATATGACTTGAGGACATGTGCATGAATATTTTCTGATCTTGTGTCAATAAAGAGGTTTTTATTGGCATTAATAATTTGTTGAATATACCTGTATATCTCCATCATGTGTCCTCATAGTAGGCAGAAATTCAATTATGTTTTACTGTCAGTCGTGATGGGGACTCCCACACTAGTGTTAGCCTTGTCTCACCCTTGGAGGGGGTTGTTGATTTTTTTTTTCGGTGCTGAAAAATGCTCTTTTGATTCTATTTAAAAACTAAGTGCTGCTTTCATTCTTGCTGATTGGTCTTTTGTTTATGTTAATAGGGAAGGCAGTGTTTCTATTGTATGTACAGTGAGATAATAAAAGAGAGAGTAAGATAAGTGGTGACATAATTAGTTTTTATCTTGCTTCATGGCCTTTCTGGCTGAACTCCAACCTCTTCATTTCCTTTCAATCCCTCACTCATAGTTTTGTGGGAATAGTTTAATCATTTCTAGGCAGTCACACTTCAAATCTACTAAAGCCACTCGCCACTTTTTATTACATCACAGATCTCATACCAAACCCCACAAGACAGTTCAGACAACACTCCTAGTACTGTAGGAGATGCTGTCTCTCTCACTTTCTTTTTCACTTTCTGTCTTCTCTTTTATTTAAAAGCATGTTTGTGTACCAGCATTGTTTTCATTCAGGTTTTCCAGGCTGGCACAATCAGGTTTCATATTCATCAGAAGTAGCGTGAGTTTTAGTGTACCTAACACTGACATTCACCCAAAGCAGGATGTAAATAGAAAGTAAACAGACTTTATTTAAAAGAGATGTTCGTGTACATTTTCCATTGACCATGACAGCTTTAATTCATTGTTTGAAGATAATTGATGATCAAAGAGCAGACGACAAGCACGCTTGCATTGTAAATGGCCGATACTGGTATCTACATGCCAGATTCCAGATTAATTTGCTGCATCTGCTCAACATAGAACCGACAAACAAGGTTTTTGTGCTACATAAATTGCATTCAGCACTGATTTTGCATGTTCATTCTCAAGCTGCATCTAAATTCTCATAATTTCATAGTATGTCATAGTCTAGTAATGTGACATTCTGCTTTTTGCTTACTTTTGCATGTTCGTGCACAGGCTAAAGAGGATACAGTTGAGGTCAAAAGTTAACATACACCTGCAGAATCTGCAAAATGTTAATTATTTTCCAAAATCAAAAACCAACTGTTCTTCAGAAAAATACTTCAGGTCCAACAAATTTTTTGGTTTTTCAGCATTTTTGTGTATTCGAACCCTTTCCAACAATGACTGTATAATTTTGAGATCTATCTTTTCACACTGAGGACAACTGAGAGACTCATATGCAACTATTACAGAAGGTTCAAATGCTCATTGATGCTCCACATCAAAAAACGATGCAGGGGTGTAAACTTTTGAACAGAATGAAAATATGTACATTTTTCTTATTTTGCCTAAATATCACTTTTTTTTCATTTAGTACTGCCCTTCAGAAGCTACAGAAGATACTTGCGTGTTTCCCAGAAGACAAAATAAGTTAAATTTGCCCTGATTTTTAATCAAATTCAAAACGTTTTCAGCCCCCGGCTCTTAATGGATTTCGTTTCCTTTTGGAGCATCAGTGAGCAACCTTCTGTAATAAAAAAAAAGTCCCTCAGTTGTCCTCAGTGTGAAAATATGGATCTCAAAACCATACAGTCATTTTTTGGAAAGGGTTCAAATATACCTAAATGCTGAAAAACCAAAGCATTTGTGGGACCTAAAGGATTTTTCTAAAGAACAGTGGGCAGTTTAACTGTTCAGGACAAACAAGGGACTAAAATGAACTTTTTTAACAGCTGTGGATCATTCAGGTAATAACACAGTTTTAAGTATCAAGCATATGTAAACTTTTGAACAGGGTCATTTTTATAAATTTAACTATTGTTTTCTCTTGTGGTCTATATGTAAACGTCTTTTATGTGAAATTATCTTATTCAGGTCAGTACTAAATAAAAAATAACATGCATTTTGTATTATACCTCTTATTTTGGTAAAATAATTAACATTTCGCAGATTCTGCAAGGTTTATGTATACTTTTGACCCTTAACTGTAGTTCAACCCAAACTACAGTTGCTTCTCTCAATCTGTTGTGTATCCCACCACTTGTTTTCTCCCAGTCTTACTATCTCAGTACAACCAAACACAGCAGCCTGGTTTTTTAATCCTGCAATGTGCAGCTGAGTACACCTTTCAGGGCTCTTGCCAGCTGTACTCATTGTACACTCTCAAATAGACTATTCATTTGAATCAGAATGGACCCAGATATTGTTTATGCATGAGCAATTATTATTTTATCTTCAACAAGCTCACAGACGCTGACAAAGACAAAACATACATAATTTGTACATAATTTAACCAGATACGTCCTGCTCTTGTAGTAAAATAATGGTGTTTTCTCCACACAATCTGTGGTTTTTCTTTTTTATTTAGTATAAATAACATCTAAACACTTCTCGATGCTGTGTGTTGTTATGGCTTATTATTGCAGCACTGTTGCAAACTCCTTAAGGCCTGCAACCTGATGTTGACTGTGATGGACAGACAAGGTTCAAAGCAGATGCTTGCTGCAGCTATGTGCAAAATTGCCCTCCTTTACATCAGCTCTGCAGGAGTGTCTGTCTTTAAAACATTGATTTTATCTGCAGGAGTCCAGCAAGAAAGTCTGTTGTTAACAGCTGCTGATGTGAACGTTTGGCGCTCGCGCTGGTTAAGGTGAATGAAACTTCAGTGGGTAGAATATCCTGTTTAGATGTGTACAGAATCTATTGCTTGTATTTTAGCATTTTAATGGGAAATATAAAAGAAAAAGAGAGTGATTGATGGAGAAAGACTTTGCTGAATCCTCTGTGGCAGGCAATTTCTTTGCAATCTTGTAATGTCTAAAACAGTTCGTCTCAACCAGGGAAACACAAACCCCAGGTAGTTCTTAAACAGCTTTCAAGACGTGCTTGGAAAGTTGTTGACTTCACTTTGGTAGACTCCTAAGTCTTTTAACCTATAAATCATAACTTAGCATTCAAATTTGTAGAAGTGCCAATGTATTCACTTGTGGTAGATATTTCATGTTTGTCCATAAGCTATTTATATTCCACCAAACATGGAACAGATTTGACTTATTGGTAGATGGTATAAACTTGCCATCTGGATTTTATTTATAAATACATTTGCTGTTAGATCTTTCAGAGAAAGTTTCTGTAGGATTGGCTCTTGTAGAAGAGAAACAAGTTTAGAGCTGTGTGGTGAGCTGTTTTTCTTTCACAGGGTCCGTTATTTTTTATTAGTTTCTTCTTTAAAAACTTCTTTAATATCAGTGCAGGAACATATTTCTGGTTTTGTTTTGAAGAAAGAGTGCTTGAGCCACACTGATGGGGTTGTGGGGGTACCAAGACTAAAATATGCACCTAGTGAAATGCATTTTCTATGAAGGCTAATAAGTGAATACTTGATGCCATAGTTGCAAAAGAATACATCACATAACCAAAAGCAATAAAAGTGTGTTTAAAAATGCTTGTCCCCAAATCCTCTTGTGTTTGCAAGAGATGAAGATGCTGTTATTGCACTACTGCTGCTGTTTGTATTAATGCATACATATGCATTTAAGGATGTTTACATGCACAGAATTTCCCCCTGCCCTATTACTTCCTCATGCATTTAACTGTTAAATCAAACACTTTCTGCTGGTTCTTGTTATAGCTGAAACATAAAAAGCTAGCCTCCACTAGTCCATGTCCATCACAAAACTTCAGCTATGCCTTTCACACTGCATCAGTGTCTCAGTGAGGAAGTAAGACTTGCTTTCTCATTATGCTGATGGGGAATTGTCTCATCATGACCAGCAGATCTCATCTAATATGAGCATTCTCCTAAATGGCCCAATGAAGCACCAAATTGCACCAGTCTTTCTCTTTTGTTAGTGTAATTATTCTTTCTGTTTTAGTTTTCAACCACAAGCTTCTCGCTGACATTTCTCTGAAATGTGAAATGTTGACATTTCACATTAGATGCTGTGTTTTTAATTTTGAGTGTGAACAAATGTTGTACACAGAAACGGTAATCCTTCAGTTCAGATCACTAATGAAAAGGTGACAAATTAATTTGTTGTTTTAAAGTGCACCTGTGAACTGAATTCATCGAGCAGGAGATGAGATGTATGCAAAGCAGTAATTGTCAAATGGGTTTGCTTTTCTTCTTTATTTTTAAATGTTAATGAGCTTATTATTTTTCTATACTACCTATGGACATTTGTGGTTAGTTGCATTTTAATAATTTATCTGCATTTAGCATTGTTTTTCAATCTGAACAATTTTGTGTCCCAGTACAACAACAGGCTAGCATTTTGCATGCACAGTGCTTTGCGAAAATATTCATACCCCTTCATTTTTTTGTGTTGCTGCCTTAAGTTGAACTGTTTTAAATTGCTTTTTTCCCACATCAGTCTACACTCCATACACCATAATGGCAAAGCAAAAAAACTGGTTTTTAACATCTTTGCACATTTATTAAAATAAAAAAAAATGTAAATGATTCCATTGCATAAGTATTCATACCCTTGAAACAGTTGAAATTTAGCTCGGGAGCATTCATATTGCTTGTAGATGTTAATACACTTTGAGTGAAGTTAATCTGTGGCAAATTCAATTGAATGGGTATGATTTGGAAAGGCACACACATCTTAATAGGTCTAACAGCTGAAAATGCATATCAGAGCAAAAAAAAACTGCCTTTTTGCAGATTGCATCAAGCCACACATCCGGGGAAGAGTTCCGAAAAAAAAAAAAAAAAAATCTGATGCATTGAAAGTTTACAGAAGCATGTAGTCTCTGTTACCCTTAATGGAAGAAGTTTTAGACAACCAGGTATCTTCCTAGAGTTGGCCTCCTGCCCAAACTGAGCAGTTGATGGAGAAGGACCTTGGCTAAAGTGCTGACCAAGAACCTTATGACCAGCTCCATGATGATATATGCAGATGGGAGAAACTTACAGAAGGACAAACATCACTGCAACATTTCACCGATCTGGGCTTCATGGTGGTGTGGCAAGACTCAATCCTCTTCTCAGTGAAGACACATGGAAAACCACTTGGAATTTGCAAAAAGTGCCTAAAGTACCCTCAGACTGTGAGAAACAAGATTCTCTGGTCTGTTGAACCTCAATTTTAAGCGTCATGTTTGAAGAAAAACCAGGCACTGCTCATCGCCTGCAGAGCGCAATCCCAAAATTTAAGTGTGCTGGTAGCAGCCTCATACTGTGGGACTGTTTTTCAGTGGCAGGGACTGAGGGACTCTTCAGAGTAGAAGAAAAGCTTAATGCACCAAAATATTGAGAGAGCCTTAATGAAAACCCAGAAGGTTCACCTTCCAACAGGATAACTGAACCTAAGCACACAGCAAGAGTGGCTTATAGACAGCTCTGTGAATGTCCTTGAGTGGCCCACCCAGAGCCTAGGCTTGAACCCAGTCAAACATTTCTGGAGAAAACTGAAAATGTCTGCCAGACCCCATCCAAGCTGACAGAGCTTCAGAGGTGAAGAGGTGAGGTGAAGAATGGAAGATAACTGCCAAATGTTGATGTGCAAATCTTGTTGCATTATACCCAAAAAGACTTGAAGCTGTAAAGGTGCTTAAAACTTAAGCAATGTGTTTATTTAAGTTTTATTTTAAATAAATTTATGAAGTTGTGACAATTCTGTTTTTGTGTTGCCATTATGGTGCATAGAGTGTAGATCAATGTGGAAAAAAAGTAATTTAAAACAGTTTAACATAAGGCAGCAATGAAGAAAAATGAAAGGGTATGAATACTTTCGCAAGGCACTGTAACTACCTTCATACAGTACAGAATCTGCAACTTGCATACTACTGTGCTACTGGCTTTTGAAAACGTCTAACATTACTGCCCCCTGTCTTTAGAATTTGTAAAACAACATACAGGCATGTAAATGCATGTCTCTATTTTTTATGATGCTTGAGAGATTCAGTGGCAAAGAAAAAGGGAAGATATGAGCTTGCTCTGACTCAGAAGTGAGTGGGGTCACCTAGAGAAGTCTGCAGAGGGTGAGATGTTCGAGGTGCTGCAGGAGAAATCACACACTGTGAGGCCATATGGTGTAGAAAGGGAAGAGTGCAGAAGTAATGACCACATTAAATCATTCCAGATTACTGTGGTAAATCAAAACAATCTGTTTTTAATAAGCTTAATTAGCTGAAATGTTCATGAGAGTTGGCCGCACACTGGGATTTTAAAATAAGAAGTGCTTTAATTTGCTGTATTAATCTCAGGAAGCGACTTCATGTGACAGTATGAAACATTACGGAGGTTGGAAGATAAATATGAACATAAGAGCTGATAAATCGAGATCAAATAACTCAAATTGCAAGAAATAAGAAAAATAAGAGATGTATAGAATGTGAGAAAGAGACAGATAAACATGTAGGAGAGGAGAAGAAGGAAAAGTGGAAGGGCGAGCGAGAGCGAGAAAGAAAAACACCAGGGGGCTTGACTGAGCAGGCTGATTAGGGATGCGGTTTGATGTCAGGACCAGTGCACATTTTGTACCTAATAGTGAGGTATTGATTTCGCTGAAATAGTTGAGTGTTCATGCATTTTTCCATTATCTGAATCACAGACAAAAAGATAGAAGAAGTGAGGGGGAGGAAGATGTAGCATGTCAAAGCGTGCGATCCTTTGCCATTGAATAATTCACTCTCCATGCATTTAAATAGTGAGGCGGCTCTTAGTTTCTTAGAGCTGAATTGCAAACTCAAATCACCTCACGTCTTCACCATCACTGGAGCAGAGAGCTCATCTATTCACAGCTTATGTAAGACAAGGAGGAGAGCCATTGATGAGAGAAATTAAATGAAAGGAGGTAAAATAAAACCGAGGTTGGTGATGAAACAAGGGTGCATGTTTTCAAGTTAAGTAATCTGTGTATTTTTGATTATTGTGGTGATTATTCAAAGCTCATAAGGAGTCTTGGTATTTGCAATGTGATCATTTATATTCAACGCTCATATGCAACTACTTCAGACTTGATTCTGTAACTTCATTTGTCTCCTCTGGCCTACTTTTATATATTGTTTAAAGGAGTAGTTCACTTTCAGAACAAAAATTTATAGATAATGTATACTCACACCCTTGTAATCCAAGATATTCATGTCTTTCTTTCTTCAGTCGTGAGGAAAACTCAAACAGTGAAAGTGAGTTGTTCAAAAACAATGTACACAAACAATGTTCTCAATGCTTGAGTTCATGTGTAGAGACCCAGTCGATACTTCAAGCAAAGTTTCATGGTGTGTCGAGCCTTCTTAGTGTTGTAAAAATATCGATTTTGATGCGCTCAAATTTATGCCCCTAGTACTCCCATTCACCGGCCATTGACCACAAAACGAAATCACGGTCAATCTCAAAAACGGCTCGTTTGTCGTAATTACGCTTTTAGATATAAGTTTGTCTTGTTTACAGTAAAAAAAAAAAAAAAAAACAGCCCAGGTTGCATTTTTGCAATAGTTATCCTTTAATGATCGTGACTCTTACGTAATAGTTGCTGTTATGTTAGGACTAGCCTATTTTTCAGTGGTCTTTTACAAACACCAGATTTATATAAGAAGGAAGAAACGATGGTGTTTGAGACTCACGGTATGTCATGTCCATGTACAGAACTGTTATTATTCAACTATGCCAAGGTAAATACAGTTTTCCATTCTATGGCACCTTTAAAGCATCACAAACATTAGAGTTTTAGCGCCACTCAGCGGACATTTCAAGTCAGAACTGTGGTGACATGTACAAAACCAACGTCACATAAAATGTATCATATATAAGTTCATCTGTTCCGGGGGAAAAAACAAACACAGGTATGTTTTCGTCATGAGACCAGTCTTTGTGCTTGAGTCTCGTTAATTGAGACACATTGCAGTCATTTTCTTAATCATCGTTTTCCATAAACAACATTTAAACATTCCTAAAACAACATACATTTACAAGCAAGTTAAGACATTTTGGAAGATACATATTGAATGTAGAGTTTATTTTTCTTACCTTTTTCTGTTTCTTACCACATTTTCTGCATCTAACAAAATGTGGTGAAGCTTATGCTTAGAACATTATGTGAGAGAATGTGTCATGCTATTTTTGTCCAATTAATTTTTATTTCTGGGGTTAATTAGTCATGGTGGAGAACTGTGAGCTAGCGGTACATCTTTATGTTGATGAATGCAGCCTTCTTACAAATGCTGTTACAAAAATATCTCTGAGCTTATTTAGTAGCCTTATCATCCACAAAGATAATTCAGAAGTATCCTTCAGTTGATTTGCATCTATGGGCACAGTCACTGTAATTCCTTCCAATCTGTTCTCTTCATAACGAGCAGCATTTGTAAGAGTACAATTAATTATTGTAAAAAAAATGTTGTAACTTGCCACAGGTTCCTTATAATAATACTATTTGTAAATATTGGTGACAAACTGAATTATGCACAGCTGTTTACATTTTCACACAAGATTTCGGTTGTTCATTAATAGGGATGCACCATGTATTGCGAATTCTGGCTGATACCAATATGTCAATAGTTATTTTCAGTAAATAAAAAATGATAAAATTAAACATTTTAAATGGGTATCACAACATTATAACGTAGAGTATTTTGCTGAGGATTATGTCTAAAAATACAGGAAATGAGAGATCCAATATCCAATTATACTGATAAATTAAACTTGTCTCTAAGATTAACCTATAAAGTACTTTGCATCTCTATTAATTTATAATTGTGATAAGCTATAATATCCCATCATACAATTTGAAGTAGAAGCTTTTGATTCTCTTGTGTGGTAAGGGTTGGGATTTGTTTGAAGCATATGACTTTATGCATCATGTAGTCATGAGAGTATTTTCTAATAGCTTTCAGATTTTTTTTTAGATCCACAGGGAGAATAAAGCAGGTGAAAGAGATGACCCTTATCTCAACTCTTCACATCCTTAATTCTTGCCTATACTCTCCAAGCCTCTCACCTCAAGCTTTCTAATAAATGTACTAAAGGCCAAACATACACGGGGGATTGTAGAGATGAGTGAGTTTAAAATAAACCCTCCCTGCCAGTTATTCTTTTCTCTCTAATGAGCAACTCCATCTCCTATTGTTTATTCCTCCTCATATTTTACACCGTCTGTGGGAGTGAATATAGATGCTGCACTAGAGCTGGGGGATTTGAGGGGAAAATCCTCATTGTGCTTGGCTGGACTTTGCCCCGTGGGTATTTGGCTCAGACGGTGAAGCTAAGCAAAGCGCACAATTCCTGCAGTACTCTATCAGCGGCTCCTCTCTGTAGATTTAGCATATAGACCTGTGCTGCAGTCTGTGCAGCTGCTCGAGTGTAAATGGAGGCGGTTTGAGACTTCTAGTAAATCTCGCACACATTCTCCCTTCAGCCTTTCATGTTCGACATGACTTCACAGTTTCCACATGCCATATGACTCCTTTTGAGACCCTCCCGTGTTCCAGGTTTTTCCCTTTAGTGTTATAAAATGTTCAGATGTTTGCGTCTGGTACCCATCTCTCCCTCTCTAGTGCCAGTCGTGTCTCTCATCGCATTAACTGCTCATACTGTGATGAGAGCCCATAACGTTCAAATAGAAAAATGATCCTAATGTGTTTGGAATTAAAGACTGTGGGTGTCCTGTTGACAGAAGTTTGCTTTAGTGTGTGTGTTGTTGTGTGTGTGGTTATTAACAGCATCCCAGTGATAACAACCGTACTCAACAAAAAGTTTTTCTTTTTTCATTAAATTTTGCTTAGATTCTTAAATGAGTTATTTCCTTGTATAGGCCTCATTTGCATAGCTGCAGCATTTACAAGCTGTTAAAATATACTGTATGTGTGTCTTTATGCACAGTTAGACGTAAGTCTGCTTTTTACACAATATTTCTGAGGTTAAAATGTCAACCTAGTGCAAATTCATCCACTGTCAAGACACCGTCTAGACAGGAGTTCAATTTTAGATATAACTATTCCCCATCTGCATGGGTTCATCTAATCATTTCTGCATACTGATGAAACTAGTGACCTTATTATGTTGTATTTACTTTCATATTTGTTCCACTTGCTCTTTGTTACAGGGTTAATGTCTGTTTGCTTTTTAAAAAGAGATGGAAATTGGATCTACCGCAGACTTGTTTTTCTCTAGTTTCTCTGTTTCACTGTTTAAAGTTTTGAGAAACCATACTGAAATGTTAGCATGTAAATTTTACTGTTGAATTATTTTCTAGTGGAAGTATAAGGTAATATGAAATTAATATTAGTTACAAATAAGCTTTTCATTGATGTGTGTGTATGTTTTTTTAGGATGATATTTGGCTGAGATATAGCAATTTGAAAATCAGGAATATGAGGGTGCAAAAAAATCTAAATATTGAAAAAATCACATTTGAAGTTGTCCAAATGAAGTTCTTAGCAATGCATATTACTAATCAACAATTAAGTTTTGATATATTTACAGTAAGAAATTTACAAAAGATCTTTACTTTATATCCTAAAGATTTTTGGCATAAAAGAAAAATTATTTCGACCTATACAATGCATTTTTGGCTATTGCTACAAATATACCCATGCTACTTAAGATTGGTTTTGTGGTCTAGAGTCACATTTGTAATGTTACAAAAGCTTCTTTTAAACTTTCTATCAAAAATCCGGAAAAATTAATTTTGCACAAAAATATTAAGCAACACAACTGTAAAAATAAAAATTGAATGTTTCTTGAGCAGCACATCAAAATATAAAATTTCTGAAGGATCATGATACACTGAAGACTGAAATAACAGCTGCTAAAAAATTCAGCTTTTCATCAAAGCAATAAATTGCATTTTAATATATTTTAAACTAGAAAACTTTTTTTTTAAGACTATTTTGCAATATTACTGTTTTCACTCAGGGTGTGCAGGGGAGCTGTAGCTCTAGCAATCTGTAGCTGTAGCAATCTCAAATGTTTTTTTATCTGTATTCCGTCAAAATATGAAAATGAACCAGAAGTTCATTATTACACATATTTTAATTTAAAAAAATAACTAACTTATAAAAGCTCTGATTTCTAAAAGATGCTGTCAGGATCATGTCTGTGTTTTGTCCTGTTCTGTCATGTTTTCCAAGTGTTTTTCCCCCCATGTTTGTAGTTCTAATGGTTTAGTCCTTGTCTCCCCCTTTAGTTCTGTCTCATTTGGTCTAGTCTTGCCCATATTTGTATTTCCCCCTCGTCATCTTGTTATCTTGTTTGTGACCACGTCCATGTTTCTGTGTATAAAGTCTGTGTCTGCTCACTCCCCAGTGTCCGTCGATGTATTGTTACATGTGATCATTACTTGCTCCCGGTTTTTGTTTGTTTGTATTAGTTTCAGTGTTTTGTTTAATAAAACTTTTTATATTCATTTATTCCGGTTCACCTGCTTCATCTCCACTCCTCCATTCAGCCAGACTGTGACAGATCGACGGACCAAAACAGAAGATGAGTCGGGCTGAGGCAGCTTTGAGAGACTGCGGCAAGGTGGCCGTGAGTTGGAGCGATATGTGGAGGACTTCATCGAGCTCTCCCATCAGGTAGGCTGGCACGAGGCTGCTCTTGGTGCTGTGTTTGTTTTGGGGCTGGATGATGAGACCATTCGCTGCGATCTTCCCTCTTGTAATTTCCCCTTGATCGAGCTAATAAACCTGATTCTCTATTTGAATGGATCTGATTTTGAAGTCGAAGAATTTCCAAATTCTGGTCGGTCTCATCTTCCAGTCCCCTCACAGACACAGCACATCGCGCCAGCCTGCCATAAGCCGAGAACCTCCACATACCGTCCCAACGGATCGGACCGCCAGCCCAGTCTCCTATCCCCAGTCATCCTCCAAAGCTCCGCTGCTGTCCTCAGCCCGATGCGGCCGGCTCTAGTCTGCCGGCCACCGCCCAGCGCTCGAGCCCGCCGGCTTCCTCTCCGTGCTCAAGCCCGTCAGCCGATAAGCCAGCGTCAGTTCACAAAATGGCCGCCACGCCAGCCAGCAAGATGGCTGCAACGCCTGAGTCTGCCATCAAGATGGCTGCAACGCCTGAGTCTGCCAGCAAGATGGCTGCAACGCCTGAGTTTGCCAGCAAGATGGCTGCTACGCCTGAGTCTGCAGGCAAGATGGCTGCTACGCCTGAGTCTGCAGGCAAGTTGGCCGCCATGTTATTATTTGCTCTCAAGATACCTACCACACCAGAGTCTGCACGCAAGACGGCCTCCGTTCCTGAATCCTCGGCCAAGATGGCCACCAAGCCTGAATCCCTGGCCAAGATGGCTGCCGTTCCTGAGTTCCCGGCCAAGATGGCCGCCGTTCCTGAGTTCCCGGCCAAGATGGCCGCCAAGCCTGAGTTCCTGGTCAAGATGGCCGCCGTTCCTGAATTCCAGGCCAAGATGGCTGCCAAGCCTGAGTCCCTGGCCAAGATGGCCGCCGTTGCTGAGTTCCCGGCCAAGATGGCCGCCGTTCCGGAGTCCCTGGCCAAGATGGCCGCCGTTGCTGAGTCCCCGGCCAAGATGGCCACCAAACCTGAGTCCCTGGCCAAGATGGCCACCAAGCCTGAGTCTGCACCCAAGATGGCTACCGCCAAGTCAAAGCCTCCGCTGGTTCCGCCCAGCCTTCCAGAGTCTCCGCTGGTTCCGCCCAGCCTTCCAGAGTCTCCGCTGGTTCCGCCCAGCCTTCCAGAGTCTCCGCTGGTTCCGCCCAGCCTTCCAGAGTCTCCGCTGGTTCCGCCCAGCCTTCCAGAGTCTCCGCTGGATCCACCCAGTCTCCCAAAGTCTTCGGTGGTTCCGCCCAGCCTTCCAGAGTCTCCGCTGATTCCGCCCAGCCTTCCAGAGTCTCCGCTGGTTCCGCCCCGGGCTTCCAGAGTCTCCGCTGGATCCGCCCAGTCTCCCAAAGTCTTCGCTGGTTCTGCCCAGCCTTCCAGAGTCTCCGCTGGATCCGCCCAGCCCTCCAGTGACTGCGCCGCCAGAGCGCCCTCCAGTGACTGCGCCGCCAGAGCGCCCTCCAGTGACCGCTTGCCCAGAGCCTGCTCTTCCAGAGTCCGCTCTCTCCTGCGTGCCCTTCTGTGCTCTCCTGGGTGGACTATACCCTAGGTTCCCACAAGAAAAAAATTTTTTTTGGGGGGGGGCTACTCCCCCGATCAGCCATGGCCACCTGGACTGTTTACTCGGCCATGGCCTCCTGGACGGTATACTCGGCCATGGCTTCCTGAGCCCCCAGATCCGCCATGGCCACCTGGACTGTTTACTCGGCCATGGCTTCCTGAGCCCCCAGATCCGCCATGGCCACCTGGACTGTTTACTCGGCCATGGCTTCCTGAGCCCCCAGATCCGCCATGGCCACCTGGACTGTTTACTCGGCCATGGCTTCCTGAGCCCCCAAATCTGCCATGGCCACCTGGACTGTTTACCCGGCCATGGCCCCCTGAGCTCCCAGACCCACCATGGCCTCCTGGACTGGTTACCCGGCCATGGCCCCCTGAGCTCCCAGATCCACCATGGCCTCCTGGACTGTTTATCTGGCCATGGCCACCTGAGCTCCCTGATCCACCCTGGAGACCACCTCTGTATCCTGTGTCCCCTGTGTCCCTAACTAGTGGTCTCCAGGGCGCCCACCCTCCCTCCCCTTTGGATGTTATTAGGCGTGAGACGCGCCTTCGGGGGAGGGGGGGTAATGTCAGGATCATGTCTGTGTTTTGTCCTGTTCTGTCATGTTTTCCAAGTGTTTTCCCCCCATGTTTCTAGTTCTAATGGTTTAGTCCTTGTCTCCCCCTTTAGTTCTGTCTCATTTGGTCTAGTCTTGCCCATATTTGTATTTCCCCCTCGTCATCTTGTTATCTTGTTTGTGACCACGCCCATGTTTCTGTGTATAAAGTCTGTGTCTGCTCACTCCCCAGTGTCCGTTGATGTATTGTTACATGTGATCATTACTTGCTCCAGGTTTTTGTTTGTATTAGTTTCAGTGTTTTGATTAATAAAACTGTTTATATTCATTTAGTCCAGTTCACCTGCTTCATCCCCACTCCTCCATTCAGCCAGACTGTGACAGATGCGCAGAAACAGCAAAGTGGTTTTGATTTGCGACCGTGCTGTTTCCTTAGTGTATTACAGGGTTGGACCAAATAATCATGACGATTTAATTTTTCATATCAGTCAATATTGGTAATTATCATGATAAATGCCGAATCTTCATTTCTTTTAAGTTTAAAGTCTGCTTTTGCTCCTTAGTGAAAGTTGTAGAATCCAGTTAATTGTATAGTTTTAAGCTACTTTTTTTTACTAAAAACATGACAAACAAATAAAAAAGGTAATTGCGACTTTTTATCTCACAATTCTGACTTTTTTTCTCTGAATTGTATGATAGAAATCTGCAATTGTGAGTTATAAAGTCATAATTGCGAGATACAAACTCACAATTGCGAGAAAGATCTCACAATTCTGACTTTAATTTCTCACAACTGCGAGTTTGTATCTTGCAATTTTGACTTTTTTCTCAGAATTACATTTATATTTCACATTTGTGACTTTATTTTTTACAGTTGCGAGTCTAATCTTCCAATTGCCTTTTCCTCAGAATTGCGAGATATAAAGTCGCAACTGTGAGAAAAAATGTCAGAATTGCGAGTTTATATCTCACAATTCTGACTTTAATTTCTCAGAATTATGAGTGTATCTTGCAATTGTGACTTTTTTTCTCAGAATTGTGATTTATCTTACAATTCTGACTTAATACCATTCAACAGTGAGTTATTAAGTCAGAATTGTGAGATATAAACTTGCAATTCAGAAAAAATATAGTTTTTTCCCCTCAGAACTGCACTTTATAATTAGCAATTACAATGAAAAAAAAATCTGAATTGCAATATATAAACTCTGACTTTATATCTCGCAATTCTTTTTTTCTCAGAATTGTGAAATATAAACTCGCAATTGCGAGTTATTGAGTCATAATTGCGAGATATAAACTCACAATTGCGATTAAAGAAGTCTGACTTTAATTTCTCAGAATTGCGAGTTTGTATGTTACAAATTTTACTTTTTTTCTCAGAATTGTAAGTTTTAAACAAAACTTCAGAATTGTGAGTTTATATCTAACAATTCTGACTTTCTCAGAACTGCGAGTTTGTATCTTGCAATTGTGACTTTTTTTTCTTAGAATTGTGAGTCTATATCTCCCAATTCTGACTTTATCTCCCAGAATTGTGAGTTTGTATTTTCCAATTGACTTTTTTCTCAGAATTGCGAGTTTATATCTCACAATTCTGACTTTATAACATTAAATTGCGAGTTAAGTCAGAATTGGGAGATATCAACTTGCATTTCAGAGAAAAATATATTTTTTCCTCTCAGAACTGCACTTTTAAATTTGAAGTTGCAAGTTTATACATCACAATTCTGAGAAAAAAAGTCAGAATTGCAAGATATAAACTCGCAATTGCATGAAATAAAGTCAAAAGTGTGAAATAAAAAGTTTATATTTCTCAATAATGACTTTTATTTCTCGCAAATGTGAGTTTATATTCTGCAATTCAGACTTTATATCTCACAATTCTGACTTAATAACTCACGATTGTGTTTATTTCACGCAATTTTGACTTTGTTTCTCAGAATTGAGAGTTTATATCCCACAATTCTGTCTTTATATGATGTTTTCTGAGAAAAAATTTGAGATAAAAAGTTTCTTGCAATTCAGACTTTATTTCTCGCAAATGCGAGTTTATATTCCGAATTCTGACTTTTTATCTTGAAAATTCTTTTTTTCTTAGAATTGTGACTTTATTATTTACAGTTGTGAGTTTTCCAAATAACTTTATGAGTTTATATCTCACAATTTTGACTTTATAACACTTAACTGTGAGTTATAAATCTAGAATTACGAGATATAAATACACAATTGCGAGAAAAACTTCAGAATTGCGAGTTTATATCTAACAAATTTGACTTTCTCAGAACTGCGAGTTTGTATCTTGCAATTGTGACTTTTTTCTTAGAATTGCGAGTCTATATTTCATAATTCTGACTTCTCAGAATTGTGAGTTTGTATCTTCCAGTTGACTTTTTTCTCACAATTCTGACTTTATAACGTTCAACTGCGAGTTAAGTCAGAATTGTGAGATATAAACTTGCAATTCAGAGAAATTATATTTTTTTCCCCTCAGAACTGCACTTTTTTTAATTTGCAGTTGCAAGTTTATATCTCACAATTCTGAAAAAAAAAAATTGCAAGATGTGTAAAATAAAGTCAGAAGTGTGAAATGAAAATGTAATTCTGACTTTTATTTCTCGCAAATGCAAGTTTCTATTCTGCAATTCTGACTTTATATCTCACAATTCTGACTTAATAACTCACAATTGTGAGTTTATATCACACAATTTCTTCCATAGATAAATAACCTTTGAAAATGTCTTTTGTTTTTGTTCATTACACGTGTGACATAAATGTGTGATGGAGTCACGTACTGTGGACATGTACTTTTTTCGGTGTGATTAGTTTACACCATACTAGAAAAAGAAGAAAAACAAACATCTCTGATATGCTTTTAATAGTGCCATTAACAATTATGTGTTGAGTTCAGTTCTGTAGACATGTCTTATCACTTCTTTTCAAACTTTTCAAAACTTAATTTGCCTGTCGAATGCAGCTGTCACTCCTGTAAATAACCAAACTTTGTGTTCAAAACAGGATTAAACAGAAGTGACAACCACATTTACCTGCACTTGGCCTCAGTGACTTTTTATCCACACAAACAACAAATCTCATTCCCCTAGTCAGAGCATCCTGGCCAGTCTCAGCACTGCACTGATTTATTTGGCAAGAAACATTATGGTCCCACAGCCTGGCAGTGGAGTACCGCTGTTCTCTATAATCGCGGTGAAACAGAACGCCTCAGCAGCCCTCAGGGCGGCCCGTTTGTCTGTATAGATGAGTGTGCCAGATGGGAGTCCATGTTCTGGGATCAGGAGAAAGCTAATGCATCATCCCACTGTTAAGAGCCCGAGCGCCAGAAAAGACTCCCGCGGTGTCATAGATTGCAACAATTAGTTTAAAAGGGTATGCAAGTGGGTCATCCTTCAGTATGCTATA
This sequence comes from Garra rufa, assembly GCF_049309525.1. NCBI lineage: Eukaryota > Metazoa > Chordata > Actinopteri > Cypriniformes > Cyprinidae > Garra > Garra rufa. The sequence goes on from NC_133373.1 coordinate 27,860,288, forward strand.
TAATATTCACATTGAAATTCATAATAAAGTTCTGGAAGTTAATAGCAAGTGAATGTCAAGTGACTAGTGTATTTAGATTGAAATTTGGTCATCATAGACGAAAAACGGGTACATTAATAATAATAAAGCACCATTTTAATTCACTATGTTTATTGTGAAAATGATCTGGCAGTTTCTACCTCAGAGTAAAAAAAAATTCACAATTGCAGCTTTATATCACAATATGACTATTAGTTATTTTAAACTTTATCTCACAATTACCTTATTTATATTGTCCACTGAGGCGTGAACAAGCATGACACAGTATTGATAACATTCAGCAGTTTATTTCCTGGTGCGTCGTTAATGATTTCCTGCAGAACACTTCTTTTTTAATTCAGATTAGGGTTTTATTGGAATGCCAATAATGATTCAGATAATTGGGTTGTTTTGGTTTGATATAAGAAGAAATTACAGTCTAATAGTGCGTTTGTGGTGTTAGAGCTCTTTTGGATTTTTATTATCCCAATATAGTGTGCATAATTAGCATGGAAAGGTCTACAGTCTGTTTAAACAGATTGAACAGATTGATTTTTGTCTTTGTTTGGTTTGTTTTCCAGGCGTTCCGTTGGCCAATTGGGAGTCAAGTGGACGGCGACGAGATGCTGGAGATTCAAGTGTTTAATTATAGCAAAGTCTTCACTAACAGGTATGAGAATTCAATACATTTGCTCTGCAACATCAGCTAAAAAGGATTTATTGACACACGTCTTTATAGATTTAAGAGACTATGTTTAGAAAATACAATATAATCAAGACATATACAAGAATTATTGCATTTTTAAATAAGTTTGAACAAGATATTGAGTGAAGCAAGGCTGTAAACAAAGCCTAAATACATTTTCATTTAGTTCAAGTAATTAACATTCAAGGCTTCAACCTGTGGTCTCTAAACAAATGCCAGCAACACAGCACTGGTTAGTTAAATATTCTCTTAGACAAACTAAGGCTTGTTTGATTTGCAGCAAGTATTTGTTATTTCCACCTGACCATATAGGACCCCATAACTCATAATTGCTGAACTTTTTGTGATGCTGGTTTTCATGATCTGTTTTGACAGTTTCAGTTGCAGGTGTTCATACACAGTTGAAGTCAAAAGTTTACAAACACCTCGCAGAATCTGCAATTTTACCATCATCATACAAAATGCATGTTATTTTTTATGTAGTACTGACCTGAATAAGATATTTCACATAAAAGAAATTTACATATAGTCTACAAGAGAAAATAATAGTTGAATTTATAAACAAAAGAGGCTCCTTTTAAAATTTCACATACACTTGATTCTTACTGCTGTGTTTTTTTTTTAGTGATAGTTGTTCATGATTCCCTTGTTTGTTCTAAACAGTTAAACTGTCCACTATTCTTTAGAAAAGTCCTTCAGGAACCACAGATTCTTTGTTTGTTTGTTTTTTATAGCATTTTTGTGTATTTGAACCATTTCCAACAATGACTGTTTGATTTAGAGATCCATATTTTTACATGGACAACTGGGGGACTAATATGCAACTATTACAGAAGGTTCAAATGCTCACTGATGCTTCAGAATGAAAAACAATGCATTAAGAAACTTTTTTAAATTAAAATGAAGGTAAATGTAACTTTTTTTGTCTTCTGGGAAACAAGTAAGTATCTTCTGTAGCTTCTGAAGGGCAGTGCTAAATAAAAAAAATTATATTTAGGCAAAATAAGAAAAAGTCATTTTTATAAATTCAACTACTATTTGACTATGTGAAACTGTGGACTATATGCAAATGTCTTTTATGTGAAAAATATTATTCAGGTCAGTACTAAATAAAAAATAACATGCATTTTGTATGACCCCTTTTATTTTGTGATAAAACATGATCCCTCAGAAAGATTTCTATTTTGAATGAATGTTATTATTGTTATTTCAAATTACAATAATATTTCACAATATTACTTTTTTTCTGTATTTTTGACCACAAAATGGAACTTTGATGAGCATCTTTGAAGACTTCTTTAAAAAACAGTAAAAATTGTACTTTACTTTATTTCATAATTTATAAGTGTTTATCGTTAATTCCCTGCAACACTTTATCTTGAATTTTTAGATTTCACAAATAATTTTATAAACAATGATTTGAATGTTTCTCTTCATGTTTATACATATATTAATAAGAAGTTTTAATAGTAATATGTTTTATTATTTTCTTTCTTAGTAGAGTGGCAGTATAAAACCCATTTAATTTATAGTTTATAACATTTATTATAATGTAAATTCTAATTTATGCTTTATAATGTTCATGATTGACTGATCGACCCCATCAGTTCCACTTCCAGTACTTTCTATAAAAATTATGGGATGCAGTCTTGTCTTGTCTTTTTTCTGTACCTGTCAGTATTCAGTCGGTGAAATTTTCCCCACTGCTCTTTTTCTGAAGAAGTGCTGTGGTGTGTTTCCATCCACTGTCTTCCTCACTGGTAGATAGGCTGACAGTCATTACTAGCTGTTATCCCCTGAATGACGTGTAAATTCGGTGCCCTGAAAGGTGTGACACTCCTGCTGATGCAGACGTCAGTGTGTGTGTGTGTGTGTGTGTGTGTGTGTGTGTGTGTGTGTGTGTGTGTGTGTGTGTGTGTATGCGTGTGTATGTGTGTGCGCGGGTGTATGTATGGTTAACATCCTACCATTTCACTAGAATACATCAGATTCTAGATTGATTTGAGATGATAGGTTGCAGTGGTGTTAACAGAGTCTCTGTTGCTCTTGCTTGTGAGCGAGTCTGATGTCTCTTCCAATCTAAGTCACTTCCATTTCAATTGGTCTGGCTACATCAACATGACTAAGTAAATCAACAGCTGTCGTGACCGCTAGTAGAAAAATCCACCACGACTATTAAGTTAATTTAATTATGGCGTGCAATCAATGGTCAGTGCTTTGTTTTGTGTTATCATAGGCATTGTTTTGAGTTCACAGACATCTATTGTGACACCTGTGAATGTATAAGAAAAGCATCTGCTGAATAATTCACGTGCCACTGTGACATATGTTGACCATGCAGCTCATTAGTTATTTGTTTGTTATTTACAGATGTAATTTCTATCCATCATATGCATTACGTACTGTAGCTGACCGTATCGACAAACACCATGTGATATTCTGAGCTTTGCAAACTCAGTAGATCGAGGCAAAACACCAGGAGTGAGACTAATGTGTAGTTCAGAAACTTCTTTATGCAAGACATTAAGGTTATACAGTTGAGATGAAGATTTTCTAGCCTTGGGAAGATTCATTCAACATTGCTGTTATTTCATGACCAACTGACCACCAGATGGTGACATTGGAGATTTCTTCAAAGGTTTTAATAGGATGCTGTCCTGCAATTAAAGTCAATATGAGACAAAATCAAAAAACTCAAAAAAGACAGTAAAGACATTTATAATGTTACAAAAGATTTCTGTTTCAGATCAAAGAATCCTGAAAAATGCATCACTTTTGTGATAGTTGAGCAACAAATTATTATATAAGAATGATTTTTGAAGGATCATGCGACACTGAAGACTGGAGTAATCACTGCTGAAATCCAGCTTTGCATCGCAGGAATAAGTTACATTTTAAAATATCTTTTAAAAGTCTGAGGGGGTTTTGGGACCCTGGAGAACTTCTGACATTTTTAACATTTAACGACCCTTTTGATTAAATGTAAGACAAAGAGATAGAGAGACGTTCAAAGATGAGAGACATTTAAACATCTTACCGAACACCACTTTTTTCAATGCCAGTATGCATGTGTTTTAAAGGAGAAGTTCAGTTTCAGAACAAAAATTTACAGATAATTTACTCACCTCCTTGTCATCCAAGATGTTCATGCCTTTCTTTCTTCAGTCGTAAAGAATTTTTTTTTTTTTTCGAGGAAGAAATTTCAGGAATGTTCTCCAGTGGACTTCTATGGTGCCCATGAGTTTGAATTTCCTAAATGAAGTTTCAAGTGAGTTAGGTATGTCGAAAAGACATCTCATTTTCTTATCCAACTTCAAAATCATCCTACATCGCTGTTTTACCCTATTTGTAAAGGGCATTTGATCTTCTTTGCACATTCACTTTGTAAACACTAGGTCAGTACTTTTGAAATTTTGGAGGAGATTTTGAAATTGGAGGAGAAAATGAGGTGGGAGTTTTGTTAGGGTTGACATACCCTAACAAGATGAGCATTTGAGGTGAAAAAGTATATAAATTGTAATTTTTTTTAGAGAAAATAACCGATCGTTTAGAGCCCTTTGAAGCTGCATAAACTGCATTTTGGAAGTTCAAACTCTGGGGCACCATAGAAGTTCACTATATGGAGACCACTCCTGAAATGTTTTCCTCCTGAAGAAAAAAAGACAAGAACATCTTGGATGACAAGGGGGTGAGAAAAATCTGTATGTTTTTGTTCTGGAAGTGAACTTCTCCTTTAAAGTCACTTTTAAAAAGTAGTGGGAAGTTAGTTTAAAAGTAAGCCTGGGTTTGAAACCAATGTTATGTAACGTTTTATGTCAGTGGACATATATCAGAAGCTGGGCTGCATTTTCATGAATTTAATTTAGTGTTATGACTGGAAGAGAGGGCTGTTCAGGAGAGAGCACTGCTGCTCTATAACAGGACCTGGTGCTGATGACAACTGCAGCGAATATGCAGAAAAACTTCAATTTCTGGATCCAACATGGTCACTCATTATATTACTCGCTAACGAAGTGAAAACTCCTGCTCTGCAGTTCCTTGGTATTAGATATGTCCCTGCAGTGAGCTATTTTTTCCCGTTTCAACAGAAGAAAGACTCGTTGTTCTACTCAGTGTCTGTGGTGGTTATGGCCTACAATAACAGTAAAGATTATATTAAAAACAGTAAAGTAGTAAGAAGTCAAGACTGGTTACAGTTATCATGTAGAACACAGATCAGATCACAGAATGTCAGAAATCACCTTGACAGTATTATATGAAAAGTCTACATTGGTTTCAGTATACTGTAGGAAATTAATTTAAGGGCTTAGTTCACTTCCAGAATAAAAATGTCCTGATAATTTACTCATCCAAGATATCCATGTCTTTCTTTCTTCAGTTTAAAAGAAATTAAGGTTTTTGAGGGAAACATTCCAGGATTTTTGTCCATATAGTGCACTTCAGAGGGAACCAACAGATTGAAGATCCAAATTGCAGTTTCAATGCAGTTTCAAAAAACTCTACACAATCATAGCCGAGGAATAAAGGTCACTTTACGCATTACGTAATCACGTTGGAAAGGTCACACGTGGTTAGTTCTTAATCTGTTTACTTTGTTCCCGAAAGGTAGAGTAGGGCGAAAAACTCCATCTCATTTTCACCTCCAACTTCAAAATCTCAGACATTGTTGTTTTACCTTTTTTTGTAAAAGATGTTTGACTTTCTTTGCACCTTCGCTTTGTGAACATTGGGTCGGTACTTCCGCCTACGTCACGCGTGACCTTTCCAACGTGACAAGTTATGCGTGAAGTCAAGCTTGTGCAAGATTAGCATTTGTGGTTAAAAAGTATATAATTTTTTATTTTCTTTTAGAAAATGACAGATTGTTTCGCTATAGATAAAACCCTTATTCCTCGGCCAGGATCGTGTAGAGCCCTTTGAAGCTGCATTGTATCTGCAATTTGGACCTTCATCCCATTGGCTCCCATTGAAGTCCACTATATGGAGGAAAATCCTGAAATGTTTTCCTCAAAAACCTTAATTTCTTTTCCACTGAAGAAAGAAAGATATGAACATCTTGGATGACATAGATTATCAGGAAACTTTTATTCTAGAAAGTAAACTATTCCTTTTAGGGAAAAAAATGGGAAAGCAATATGGGAAAAACGTCTAGGTTACGTATGTAACCCCTGTTCCCTGAGGACAGGGAACGAGACGCTGCGTCCTGGTGGACACTATGGGAACTGCCTTCAGCATGACCGGTTCTGAAACAAGCTATAGAACAACGACAGTGAACTTGACACTGGCCGGCGCCAGCCTATGACATCATCAACAGGCGCCTGCTAGTATAAAAGCAGGTGCCTGAGAGCACATTACCATCTTTTTGTCGGACGGAGGTATGTGCAGGGCCCGAGGCATGGCCCCGAGACGCAGCGTCTCGTTCCCTGTCCTCAGGGAACAGGGGTTACATACGTAACCAAGACGTTCCCTTCCGGAGGGAACTCTACGCTGTGTCCTGGTGGACACTATGGGAACGTTTATACCAACGCTGCCATGCCGAGGGATAAGTGATCAAACTGACTGAATGAGGAGTCAAGAAGGAAAATCACCCCTGCTTCAGCGAGAGTCGCTGGGGCCCAGCCTGTCACAGCTAGCTCGGCTACCTGTGCACGTAACTCTCAAGCGTGGAGGCCTAGAGGAAGCCTACTACACTTAGCTCTCTAGTGATGGAGCTCATAAACGCCCTGTTACCATAAGGGGCGGAGTTTAGGGAATGGAGGTCTCAACAGAGTGAAAGTCTGCTCTAGGGACCTGACAACATTCAGTGCTAACAGGTATAGGTGCTATACTCGACACTGGGGGTATTCAGTGAGGCTGAATAACCTGTGCAACGAAACTACCCAAGTGGAGCTAATGCTCAGAGGGAATCTACAGAGTGGAGGTCTCATGACCTAACTACACTTGACACTGACGATGGTCTGTGAGGCTGAATAGCCTGTGCAACAGGCCTGTCTAAGTGGAGATTTTCTGAGGAGTGGAGGCTTCAACGAAAGGAAGCCTGCAACACTCTGCGCCTTCCAGAGAGCAACTCTAAGAATGGAGGTGCCATGACACCTCTACACTCGAAACCTGGAGGTAGTCAGTGAGGCTGAGTAGCCTGTGCAGCAGAACTACCTGAGTGGAGTTTCTGCAAAGCGGCGGCTTGGAAAGAAGAAGCCTGGTACCACTCTGCACCCAGCAGAGGACAACTCTAAGGATGGAGGTCTATGACCTATCTACACCCAGTACTAGAGGTAGTCCGCGAGGCTGAATAGCCTGTGCAGTCGGACTGCCTATTCTAGTGAAACTCTGGAGGCAACGAAGGACTCTGAGTGAGTCTGGAGAGTGGAGGCTTCTGAGAAGAAGCCTAACAACACTTCATAGAAGGGAGACTCTAATAGTGGAGGTCTGATGACCTAACTACACTTCAACACTGATGGTAATCAGCGAGGCTGAGTAGCCTATGCGACAGTACCTAGTGGAGTCTGGTGGCAATGTTCTGCGAGCAGCAGAAGGACTCTAAGAGTGGATGTCCCATGACCTACTACACTTCAACACTGTAGGTGTTCATCGAGGCTGAATAGCCTATGCGACGGTACTACCTGAGTGGAGTCTGGAGAGTGGAGGCTTTCAAGAGAGGAAGCCTGACACACCTCCGTGCTTAGCAAAGAAGAACTCTGAGAGTGGAGGTCTCATGACCTATCTACACTCTAATCCTGAAGGTAATCCGTGAGGCTGAATAGCCTGTGCGACAGAATTACCTTCGTGGAGCTCTTCTGGAGAGTGGAGGCCTGAAGAGGCGTCGACACTCAATCCTGCTAGCAGTGCTATCTGGATTGGAGTTGGAAAAACTAAAAAGGTTTTGTACGAAACCAACTCAAAAAATGGGACGGAGGTTTTACCTGCGTGACCCACACCGTGAAGGATTTAGAAAAGGACCCGCCAGTGGGGGAAGACCTTTACCACCAACGTGGATTTGAGAAAAATGCGTGAGCGCATTTACCACACATGTGGATTTTAAGGAGTGCTCAAGGACTTGCGTGAGTAAACACCACAAATGTGGTTTTAAGTAGGTGCCCAGAGCATAGCGAGAGGATCACCAGACTGCAGTCTCTAGGCGATAGCAAAGCCTGAAAGCGGAGCTTCTGGAGAGGGGAGGCTTCAGCAGAAAGACTCTCTAAAGCGAGAGGAGGCCTACGACGCTCTCCCTAGGGAAACTCTTCAGAGTGGAGGCCTCAAGTGAAACGCTCTAGGCGAGGGGAGGCCTGACTACACTCGACGCTCGAGAAATGGCAAATACTCACAGTAGAGCAAATAATGAAAAATAGCATTTATCACCTAGCTCTGTGTAGTGGAGGCTCCGAGACTGCATCTCTAGAGAGAGAAGCCTACAACACTAGTTTTTGGTGAGTGAAAGACTGCACTCCCCCAAAAAATAGTCAGCGAGGCACCCATGGGCCTGCTAGCTGCTATAACTGTGAGAGTGAAGGTCTCAGTACTGTTGGCTGTGACAGAGGGGAGACCTATTACACTGTGCTTATCAAAAGAGTTGAAAAAACTTAAGGGTTTTGGAACCAACTCGCAAATGGGCACGGAGGATTACCCTGCGTGGTCCAACCCGTGAAGGATTTAAAAAAGGACCCTGCCTTTACGGGAGGGATCCTTACCATAAGTATGGATTTTAGTGAAGTGCCTAGTAGTGCACTTACCACTCACGTGGATTTTAGGGAATGCTCAAAACAACTTGCGTGAGTAAACACCACTAACGTGGTTTTGAGGAGGTGCTCTAAACATTTCGCGAGGAAGACACCTGTATCATTCCCGGGCGATAGCAAAACCCGGAAGCGGAGCTTTCAGCGAGGGAGGCTTTAATGGTTACAAGCTCTCTCGAGCGTAACAAGCCTGACGACGCTCAGCTGAGGAAGCTCTATCGAGTGGAGGCCTTGGTATGCACACCCTCGCGAGGAAGGGAGGCCTAACTACACTCAACGCTTGTAGTGACAGGTCCACGAAAAGGGCTCATATACAGAAAAGTAGAGCTGCAATATTGTGTTTCGGCCTGTATTTCTGGAGAGTGGAGGCTTAACAGAAATACCTCACACAGAGGGAGCCTGGCGACACTCAAACCAGTAAAAAGCTCTCATGAATGGAGGTCTAAGAATGACCTGGCTACATTCAACGCTAAGAAGTATTATCTTTGTATGTCTCTCTTTACAGAGGACTTCACAGAGAGGAGGCTCTTTAGGAAAAAGGCCTGCTACACTCAATTCTGGCAGATTGGGTTTTAGTCACAATACCAGAAATAATTTAGCGAGGCCCAGAATGGGGCCTAACAGTCAAATATATAAGATTTCTACTTAAAAGCGGGGCTTTTTAAAGAGAGCGGAGGCTTCAGTAAAACATCTCTCTCTCAGAGAGGGAGCCTTGACGACGCTCTGTTCACCCTAACACACAAACTCCTAGGAGTGGAGGTCTCACATATGTGTATATGAAAATACACAGGGAAGGTACCTGACTACACTCATGCAAAAGGAGTATTACTCTTAGCAGGGTTTGAGTGAGCGGAGGCTTCAGCAGAGCGATTTTTCGCTTGAAGCAGCTTAACAATGCTCAAGAGGGTTTTTTATTACATATTCTCGTATGTATATGTATGTCGGATCATGTCTATACCAAGCTCACTCTAGCGGAGGTTTCAAACCTGACAACGTTTAACCCAAGAGGGGATTTCTACGAGTGGAGGTCTCTACACACTGTTTTCTTTTATAAAACGAGGGGAGACCTGGCTACACTCGGCACTTGGTGGCAGTAGAACTCAAGAGGAGCTCGAAAACTGCAATAGCAATCACCCAAGCGGAGCTGGTAGACAAAAGAAAACATACACATACACACTTGAATATTTTATTAAAGTGTCTTTACTGTTCACATCCCGGGCCAACAGATTGAGTATCAATCTCATCATCGGCCCAGCCTCAGAGTCTTTGGCGAGGGGGAAAAAGGAGGGGCAGGTAGCCGAACGGACGTGAGGGGAACCGGAGAGGAGACTCTAGGTACCCGATCCAGGCCTACCGCCACGCCGGCGCTGGATCATCTCCCTTAGATCCCCTCTCCTATGCCGCGCATCACGCCTCCTCTGGGACCGACTCCTCCCGGGGGGAGGGCCCCGAGTGGCCACACTGGCCGCCTGGCCTCGTCTCTGGCCCTTGGACCAGGACGGGCCTGGTTTTCCCCGGTGTTCAGGTGGGGGCGTGGACCGGCGAGGGATGCATGATTTAAAAGCCGCCGAGCGCGCCTTCGCCTCTCTGAACTTCTCGATCACCGCCTCGACGGATGTGCCGAACAGTTCAGATGGCGCAACCGGCGCATCGAGGAGAAAGCGTTTCTCTTTCTCCCCGATGTCCGCCAGGTTCACCCACAGATGTCTCTCCGTGGTGTGGCGCAGCTCAGCCACCTCCTCCGGGGAAAGCCCCAGACCTCGGTCCAGATCTTTCAGTAGATCAGCCTGGTACGCCTGCAACACTGCCACCGTGTGCAGAGCAGCACCAGCCTGACCCACTGCCGCATATGCCCTGCCTTTCACCCGAGATGTTTCTCTCAAAGGCTGGATGGCAGGGTCGGAGCCTTCAGGGTCGATGTCCCTCCCGCTGAGAGATCGTTTGCAAACGTCTGCTCAATGAGAGGCATCGACACATATCCGCACCCATGCATTCCCTCGACATCAGCATAATTCACATGCTGATGCCTGTGAATGCGGGCTGAATATGGCCTGTCCCATTCCTTCTCGATCTCTTATGCAGATCAGGAAGGAATGGGAGGCTCACGGGAGTTGGCTTGTTATGACCGGGAAGAAGCCGCTCGTCTAGTCTACCTAGGGCGGCCTCTTCCCCGGCGGGCTTCCACTGAAGGGGTAGCCGCGCGGTCCATAACAGACATCAACTCTTCATATGCGGGGCAGGCAGGCTGCATGGGCTCAGAGAGCTCATCTTGTTCCATTTCAGCCTCCTGCTCGCCCTGGCTTGAAGCCAAAAGAGCACTCGCTGCAGGATCGGAAGATGTGAGAGACAGCACATCTTCCGCTAGCAGCGCGTTCTCGTCTCCGGCTGACGTGTGCGAGAGATTAAACCCTCTCTCAAACTCGTCAGCCAGCTCCACCTGTGATCCCCGCGATCTCAGCCGCCGGGCAGCCTCAGCCGCCGCGGTACCCGAGCCGCGTGGGGTGGATGGATGTCCCAATTCCCTCGAGAAAAGAGACAAACGAGAACGGAGTTTCTTCAAAGTGAAACTCTCACAATGAACGCGCTCCGCTCCTTCTAGAGCAGGGGGCGCGTGCTCTACACCTAAACACACCAAACAGAGGTCGTGTGCATCATCAGGTGTCAGATTTCTCTGACACGGATCCGCACACTTCCTAAACAGTTTCTCTCTAGGCATCGCTGTACTCACTCGTTTAGAACAGAGGACTCTGAAGACAAAAAGATGGTAATGTGCTCGCAGGCGCCTGTTGATGATGTCATAGGCTGGCGCCGGCCAGTGTCAAGTTCACTGTCGTTGTTCTATAGCTTGTTTCAGAACCGGTCATGCTGAAGGCAGTTCCCATAGTGTCCACCAGGACGCAGCGTAGAGTTCCCTCCGGAAGGGAACTGGTGGTTTTGTAATGCTTGAAAAAAAATGTTCTTTTTACATTACCGTAGTAAATATGGATATGTGCATTTGTGATTTAAGGCCTATACATGGTAAAGTTACAAAATAACTGCAGGCTGATAGATATTTTAGCTATTAGCTGTTCATTTCACAGTTAGTCAAAGGGTTGTGAATTCTTCAGTTCTGACCTCTGCAACAAAAGACTAGTGACTTGACAAGGCAGGGCGCAGTAAATTATGGAGCAGATGAAAGTCAATTGTCTGTTGTTTGTTCAGAGGATCAATAATGAATGTGGGGTCTTTAGAAAAGTTGATCGGGAGCCAGAACCTGATCCAGGATCAGTGAATTATTCACCCGTGGATGCATGCAGTTCACCGACAGTCACAAAGCCATTATTTCACCACTAAACTGGGTAGATACCAATCACAATTGTCTTTTTCTTTCATCGAGTCCCCCTGGTGCTGAGTGTGTCTTTTCACATCCGAAAATGCAGCAGTAGCTCAGAGGCAGGTGCTAAAATGTTAGCGATTTAAAGTGGTTTAATGTGTTCTCTCATCATATTCCCTGACTACATGGATAGATGCGCCTGTCTTTCTCTTCTTGACAGTGATGCAGTAATAGACAAAAGAGAGGGTGTGTAAGCTAACTACATGTGGCATTTAATTGGTCAGTCCAGAGCTTCGAATTGCTTTGGTTCACTGTCTGTCTCTTTTCATACAGAGAGTTGAGTTAACAATCAGAACAAAGGCACATGACTATCTCCCATGTGTTTGTTAATCTTCTTATTTCTTGATTTGTGTGTCTGTGTGCTTCTAAATTCATAACAGACAATGTGATTACATAAAAAGCCTGTTTTTGTGTGGCTGGGAGTCATTGTAGCTTTTTTGTTGTAATAAACATTTTAAGTTTAAATCCATTTAAATCCTTTTTAATTGAAAACGTTTACACAATTCATAGAAGGGACAGTATTCAGTATTGATGAAAGTATTAAAAAAGTGTCATTTAATAAGGAATATTTTTAACAATACATCCAATTTACTAGTATTTACTCAATATTTTTTCTTATACTCTAGTAAATAAGTAGTATATTTAAAATAGGTTTGTTTTATAGTAAGTATAGTTTAAGTCTGTTAACATATTTGCTGACATATCGTGTGAGACTTCCTGACTTAAAAAATTTTCAGTTATTAATTAAACTTTATTTGGAGTACTACTTGTGCACAATGCACATTTCTTAATATTAAGCCTAAAATGTAAGTGTGTTTTAATGTCACTATTGATGAGGATTGTATGATCTTTGAATGATATCGGACTTTAAATGCAAGATATTTAAAGTGTACCTAAAGTATACTTGCAATAGTTCCACTTTAGCACATTCAAATATACTTAAGTATATGTTTAGTTGTACTTCAGCACTACCTCTGCACAATTAAAGTACATTAAGTACAAAATGAGTTCCAATTTAGCATACTTTAAGTACTTATGTAAATGTATTACCATAAAATAAATGTATTTTAAATACACTTATATTTATTTTGTAAAATATTTTGTTAAATATGCACACAGTATATGTTTCCTAGCTAAAAATAAATCAATAATGCTTTTGGGAAAAAACAAAAAAACAAAAAACAAAAAAACAAATATATAATATCATTCGTCTAATAAAATAAATGAACACTTTTAATCAGCAAGAAAACAATAAATTGATCAAAAATCACAATAATGACTTTTAAATTGCAAAAGATTTCCTTAAAATAAAAGATATTTTTACATTTCTGTTCATCAAAGAATCTTGAAAAAATATTCCACAAAACAAGAAACACAACCATTTTCAAGTGTGATCATAATAAGAATGCACCAAATCATCTTATTAGATTGATTTATGAAGTACTTTTAAAGGAATTAATTACATTTTAAAATATATAAAAATTGAAAACAGTTATTTTAAATTGAAAAATATTTCACAATATTTTCAAAATATATATATATATATATATTTTTTTTTCCTTTTAGAGGGAAAATACATACAGAGATCAGGACATACATCATTTCTTAGAAATGGTATGATGTATTTTTGATGAAATAAATGCAGCCTTGAAACATCTTTTCACTTAAAAATTACAGGTCAATACCGTAATTTCAATAACTGACATAATGGTAATGTACCAACCTATTGAAGTACTAAAATCTGTTTTGTACCTCTGTAATACACTGATAACCACCAAAAGCAGATGCTAATGAGAAAGTCACATGATGAATCAAAGCCCATCACAAGCAGATTTTTGTCATTCACACAAACACTAAACACCATCATGGTAACCCATATAAAACTGAAATAATGCAACATTAATTTAACAACATTAGATACAACGCTAATGTACTGCTAAGAAAAAATTTAAAAAATGTAACAGGGATTTCTGGGAATATCAATTTACGGTTATTCACTGTAAATTTTACGTTTTTCTTTTTTCTTTTTTCTTTTTACCATATAAGAGAGGAACTTACAGTTAACCATTTTAACAGGTTTTTACCGTAGCATTTTTACAGTTTTTTACCGTTAAATTCACGGTCATTTTTTACAGTGAACCACTCTTATAAGTTCAGTGGGAATTCTGGAAATGTCAATTTACGGTTATTCACTGTA
>NC_133373.1:27874811-27924656 GCF_049309525.1 Garra rufa
CTATCCATGGCATTCCCACGTTCCGCAAGTAAGTGTGTCATCTTAGCCAGCCACAGTTAACACAGTCAGCCTCATCATCATCCTCTGTATGCAGTGGCACAGTTAAAATTAAAGGGAACCCTGGGTAGAATTTCTCCACTTCCAGAATGAAAATCTCCTGATTATTTACTCACCCCCATGTCATCTAAAATGTTCATGTCTTTCTTTCTTCAGTCGCAAAAAAAATTGAGTTTTTTGAGGAAAACATTCCAGGATTTTTCTCCATATAGTGGACTTCAATGGTGCTCAATGGTTTGAAGGTTAAAATGCAGTTTTAATACAGCTTCTAAACGCTCTAAACGATCCCAGCCGAGGAATAAGGGTCTTATCTAGCAAAACGATTGGCCATTTTCTTAAATAAATTGATATTTACAAACTTTTTAACCACAAATGCTCATCTTTTCTAGCTCTGTAATGCGCATGCCTACTCTATGCACTCTGGTACAAGACAGTTAGGGTATGTCGAAAAACTCCCATCTCATTTCCCATCTCAGATCACTTTGTCCCTGTTATATTAATGTTTTTGTTGTTTTCAACGAGAGCTTCTAGAGCAGGGGTGGGGAACCTTGATCCTCGAGGGCCGGTGTCCCTGCTCCAACCCTGAAAAAGAATTACCAACCTGTATCCTGAAGACCTTGATTAGCTTGTTCAGGTGTGCTTGATTAGGGTTGGAGCTAAACTCTGCAGGGACACCGGCCCTCGAGGATCAAGGTTCCCCACCCCTGTTCTAGAGCATATGCAAAAAGTTTTTTTGTTGGAGTGGACCACTTTTTCCATCTCCAAACCGGTCTATGGCTATGTGTTTCAGTCTTCTTCAAATCTGTTGTCTTCTTTTAACTTAGCTCAGTGATGTAGTGGTTTAGCCATTCTTGACCACACACAGTTCGAGTGCATGCAGTGTCTATTATTGCAGATCCAAAACATTCAGTCATAAGAATTTCTGCTTCAGAGTGTAATTCTTCTGTAAGCAGAGTAATGTTAAACTCCTCCACATCAACTTCTTTACAATCTTCAGTCAATTTGATTTGCTCACCTTTGTGTTGGCAGTCCTTGGCCCAGTGGAATGTACTTTGACACACTGCACATTTTGATCTGCGGCCATATCTGTCCAGGGAATTTGTGCCAGGTACTGCATCAGGAAGTTCCATTTTATATTTGCGCTGTCACGGAAACATTACTGTCTCTCACTATACGATCGAAGTTCGTATAAGCTTCATATATCCTGTCCTTTCTTCCTTGAGAAAAAATCATCAAGTTTTGCCAGTAAAGTTGTCATGCCAGTGTCCGAGTTTAAATCATCTACCGGTATTTCCATCGCCGTTTCTCTCGCTCTTTCTGACAGCGCCAAAGCAACAGCGAGTGCTTGTTTACTTTATTCAAGCTCCATAACTCTAGTCCACATTCCGACTTCATTCTTCCAACTTTCGTATGGCTTCCCCTCATCAAAGGTTGGTGGGACTCTGTAATTGTTAGCCATCCTCTGCTACCAATGTAAATCATTAAAGACAACTTGATGGATAACTCCATTTATTTGACAGCCGCCATCGCCGTCCACAACAACAACATACAATACTGGAAGCCACTATCCTTTTTCAACATAAGAGTTCTCACTTCCTCTCAGTAACATGTAGAACACCACGTAAATAATAGAATGTATAACCATTAGTGAAACTTAACAGTCCCAGCTGAGGAATAAGGGTCTTATCTAGCAAAACGATCGGCCATTTTCTATTCAATTTATATACTTTTTAACCTAATATGCTCATCTTGTCTAACTCTGCGATGCGCATGCATACTCTGTGTACTCTGGTTTAGTACAGTTAGGGTATGTCGAAAAACAATCTCATTTTCTCCTCCAAATTTAAAATCAACCTACATCGCTGCAGAAGTACCAACCCAGTCTTTACAAAGTGATCTGAGATGGGAAATGAGATGGGAGTTTTTCGACATACCCTAACTGTCTTGAACCAGAGTGCACAGAGTACGCATGCGCATCACAGAGCTAGAAAAGATGAGCATTTGTGGTTAAAAAGTGTGTAAATATCAATTTATTTAAGAAAATGGCCAATCGTTTTTAGAAGCTGTATTAAAACTGCATTTTAACCTTCAATCCACTGAGCACCATTGGAGTCCACTATATGGAGAAAAATCCTGAAATGTTTTCCTCCAAAAACTTAATTTCTTTGCAACTGAAGAAAGAAAGGCTTATCTTGGATGACATGGCCCGGGGTGAGTAAATTATCGGGATGTTTTTATTGTGGAAGTGGAGTAATCCTTTAAGACTTGTATGACTTGCTTAATATAATGTAAATGATGTATTTGACTGAAATATGTAGTAGAAAACCCATGAAAGATTTATGTTATTAAAAAATTCAACTCCTTTCATAAATATTTTGGACTATGGAGGGGTGCCATTATTTGATGACGTGAAAGGTTGCACTCTGTTTTGCTATTTCTACCACAACATGACTCAGAATACACAACTCAGAAAATAAAATACCAGTAATACAATGCCACATTGTGCAGCTTTTGGTTGTAATTTTCAGTCAAAGGGCAACAAGAGAAGGATGTAAGTCTTCACTGCTTTCCCAGCTATAAGAAGAGAAGAAAAGAATGGGAAGATGTCTGTGGATGAATAAAACTTCTTAAAGACCTACGTTTTTGTTCTCTCCACTTTAGCCCTGATGCCTTATACATGTCTTAATGCCTGGTGTTTCTTTTAAGCATTCTTGCCTATTTATTATCATATTTATCAAGTCAAGTGAGTATACAGACATACAAAAGAATGCAATACTGTGCCTAACAGGACCATGGTGTCACATGCAGTATATGAAAGTGGCCTATATAAAAGAATCTAACTAAACTAAAAAATCTAACTCATTGTATTAACAGATAATCTTATTAGCACATATTTTTCATTGTGAGGACACTTTTGCTGAGTAATGAAGACATGGGTGACTGGAATGTGTGGGATGCATTGATTTCCACTAAGCCTTCTAGTCTCTACAGGTCCTCTGATCTATAAATTACTGTATAACCATACACAGACACAACAGTACTCCATCATGGTTTGTAGATCATGGGCGCCATTAGTGACTTTGTGTGGATGTGTTTACATACTGATGCATATGGATGACTACTGCTAGAAAAAACATCTATATTGGGAAAGTTGTTTAAAGATACTACTAGGTCAGTTAAAGCAGCCACGAGATTTGTAGGTGGTTTTGGGTTGTTTTTGGAAGCCGCATTTAATTTAGATCTTGTATTTGATGTTGGGAATTAATTAGTAAGTATTCACCGAATAAATAATTAAAACAAATAGTTTTCCTTAGTAAGTATTTTATTAGAGCTGTTTATCTGTTCTGATTAACCTTGCTTACTATTTGTTATTTAAAGTCTCTATGAAGACAATCATTTTCATTTAAACTTCAACATTTTCTGCATTAGTGTGACTTATTGTATCTTCTATGTAGAGATGTTTCTAGTTTGAAATGGTTTATATCTATATGCTACTCTGTTCATGTCTCTGAATGTGGGCCTTATCTTCATGCAGGATAATTTCTTGTTAGAGAGCTATTATTAATAAAGCAACTATAGCATATATTAATTAACTGAGTAAATGAGAAGAGAGGAGAAGACAGACGGAATTGTTCAGGTCTGAATAAATAGGATGTGATATGATATTTTATTATGCATTGCATAGTTAGCATAGATGACAGCTGCTAAGTCAGGCAAACAAACACACACATACACCAGAAAAGTCAGTTTCTTTTCTCCACTCCCTTCTGCACACTAGGAAGCAAGCAATGCAGACCTTATACAACATATTTTCTGTTTTTGACCAGAAGGAGTGAGCGCAAAATGCCTCGGGTTTTGTATGAAACCCTAGTTCCTCGAGGGAACGAGACGCTGCGTCGGAACGCTTTGGGGAACGCCTCCAGCGTGACCACGCTCTGAATCGTGTGTGTAATCCGTCCAATAGAGAAGCGCGTGTGACGTCACCCCGTCCGTGACGTCACACGCGCTTCTCTATTGGACGGATTACACACGTGATTCACAGCTCGACGTTCCCGAAGGGGAACCACTGTCTTTCATGCTTTATGGATGACTTTAGAGCTCGCACAAAGGAGTTTGCCACTCTTTCAAAGACCTTGAGACTGTTTGAAGACTTTGAGCTTATGTTTCGTCCTAGTTATGAACTGAATATAATTTTAAGAGTCTGGCGTTTCTACTACTTCGCATTTCACAGAAATCAGCGTCTTCAACACTTTGAAGAATGAATATTAATTACAAAATGTATGTGTCTATGTATCTACTTATAAATGTTGGACAGTCTGGAAACTGAACAATTATCTTTAAAGATTTTTTCTAGAGACTTAAAAGTTTCCACATTTTTAAGGTTACTTGACATTGACAGTTAAATAATGTATCTCACTGACTGTCCTTACTTGAACCTCATTCCCTGGTGCTGTTTTATTATTGATTACAAGTCTTTGTTGTATAGTTTTACTATTAAAAGTATGTCAGGGTTTTTTGGAGTTTCTCTATAAAGAAATTGTATGTGTGTGTGTTTGTTGTATAGGGACCCAGTGGGACATAGTGAAGCTGCTGATCTGAAGTAACTACTAGTCCTCTCTAATGACTAGACCCCTCTCTCATCTCCAGCTCTCTCTCTCTCTTCCAACATATCTTTGCTTTATCTCTTTCTAGCTTTTCTCTTTCACTCTCTTTTCTTTCCCTATAGAGTCATGAGTCTGCCTATGTTCACTTGCACTGAAAATGTGCTTCCCATACTCTGATATTCTTTATGTGGTACTCCAGTGTCCATGTACAGTTGCAGGAAATAGTATGCCTAATACCAAAAAAAAAAAAAAAAAAAAAACCCCACAACAAACACTGACTGATGTCAGCCTCTTTTATTTTGCATCAGGCAATGCATCTTGTGAATTGCAAAGTGGCCCTGACCAATATCTCCAATATCGGTCTCATTGATTAGACTCTCACTTTTGTTTACAAAGACTGTTTGTCTGTTGTAGTGATTTAGTTGAAGATCAGATCAGTTTAATGATCAGTTTACTTCATGCCAAAATCAAGGTAAATCCTTTTTCTTTTCCCTTTTCTCAGTATTGGACTAGGTATGTGGCTTATATCCAAGACAAGATTTAAAAGGAACCCAGAGTATTTAAACTTGAATGGCTTAGTGTAACATAAATTATGTCTCTTACTGAAATATACAGTAGAAAACC
The DNA here is from genome assembly GCF_049309525.1 of Garra rufa. Lineage (NCBI taxonomy): Eukaryota > Metazoa > Chordata > Actinopteri > Cypriniformes > Cyprinidae > Garra > Garra rufa. The sequence goes on from NC_133373.1 coordinate 27,880,097, forward strand.
CATGAAAGGCTTACGTTATTTTAAAAAATCCACATCGTTTTATACATATTTTGAACTATGGGGGGCGTCATCATTTCTGGCGCTACCTATTGCTATTTTTACTGTGACAGTAACATTAAATAGTGATACGATGCCACATTGTGCAGCTTTTGGTTGTAATTTTCAGGGCAACAAGAGAAGCTATGTAAGTCTTCTTATCACTTTCCTAGTGATAAGAAGAGGAGAAAAGAATGGGAAGATGCCTGTGGACAAATAAAACAGTTTCTCAAAGACCTGCGTCTTTGGTCTCTCCACTTTAGCCCTGATGCCTTTGAGGCTTTTAGTAGACCACAGCTACTGAAAGAGCCTAAAATGGCAGAGAGAGCCATTTGTAAGCTCTTTATAGATACCATCCTGGCCGGACGTAAACATGCTGAGGTTTGTCATGACGCTGCAGCCACTGAAGGAGTTTCTCAGCACAGATTTCACTTGATACTCTGGCAGTGTTCATTCCATTGACAAATAGTTTTCGTCATAATGTTCGTCAAACACATTTTTTCACTGATGACAATGAGACGATAATGAAACAAAAACTTGTTTTGAATGACAAAACTATGACGAAAATCAATTGACATTTTCATCAACAAACAAAAACAAGACTAAAATGTTAAGGAGGGACGATTTGGGAAGAGAGTCATTCAGAACAAAAATTCTGCGTGGTTAGGAGGTTAGATGCATACATTTGAACTGTAACATAGTATATTGATCTATCCAGCAGGACATAAGCTAGCATACCTTTGTTGCACGCCTCATAAAACGTCCAAAAATGTCAATATTTGAGAGTAAGAGAAGAGCAGACATATGGATACATTTGACGACACAAATGTTTTTTTAAATGCACACACTGAAGCAGCACCTCTCAAACAGCATATGAGTACTCTTTCGCATCTCATGAATGGAGAAATACAGAAAAAATGATGTTGAATTGTCCTTTTTGACAAGTAAACACAATCGGTTACGTCTTATGTTAACGTAAACAGTTGGGAGAATATCAGTTGTGTGTCAGTACATTGCATCCGTGTATCCGGTTTTAAAGGGACAGCAGCCTAATTTAGTTACTATTGTCTGTGGCATTGATGTTAATCAAGCAACAAAAGAAAGACAAAAGAAAATCACTCGCTGCTCTTGACTGAATCACTTTAGTAGCCCTAATAAAGATTTATCTAAATTTATTTATATAAATAAATATGTCCGCTTGAAAAAATGAAGAATGCCGTAAACAAGTTGTTATTGGCATTTCATTGAAAAGAAGACCATGTTCTTGTTTCTTTATGAGAAGTGGTTTCATTTACTTTTAATATAAAGGCATGTTGCGTGTCACAGCAGTTCTGTGTCTAGTTCAGTTCTGTGCAAATCTGTGTCTATCATGATAAAAGCTTAATATCAAACCAATACAATGAGTTTGGTAATTTTATAGAAATGCTTAAAGGGGTCATCGGATGCCCATTTTCCACAAGTTGATATGATTCTTTAGGGTCTTAATAAGAAGTCTATAACATACTTTGGTTAAAATTTCTCAATGGTAGTGTAAAAAACACTCTTTTTACCTGGTCAAAATCATCCCTTTTTAGAGCGAGCTATTTTGTTGCATGTGCCTTTAAATGCTAATGAGCTCTGCTCGCCCTGCCCTTCTCTGCCGTGGGATGACGAGCCGCAATGTTTACTTTAGCCACTTTTAGCTGCATTATTAAGAAAGGCCATTTGCAAAGATCTATAAAAAAAAACCCTTATACTCACTTCTGCTGTGGGTGAAGCTGCATCACAAATGATTTACACAAACATAGACGCATATGTAGATCAGGATCAGCGCTTTATGAGCCCTTTAATAAATGCATTGCACTGTAACTAAACCCATTTGATTTTAACCAACTAATTCTACTGTAGATTTAGTCAACTAAAATCTTATGATATTTAGTCGACTAAAAATATGACTAAAACTAAATGACTAAGACTAAATCAAAATATGCTGTCAAAATTAATACTGTACTCTGAGATGTTCGGACACATTGTGGGGAAAATCAATAGTAATATGTTTAAGCTTACGCTTATATCTATCACCACCTGTAAGCTCTTTCAGTAGCTGTGGTCATTGTATCAGTATTTTATTTTGTTGTGTATTCAGAGTTGTGTTGTGGTAAAAATAGCAACAGGTAGCGCCAGTATAGCTGATTTATGTTAAGTAGTGATTTATCTAAATTCCTATAATTTTCATAATTGTACAAAGGTTTTGTTCTTTTTCTTTGACATTGAAGAGCTCTGCAAAAACACCTGCATCATCTTGATAAGCTTTTGATATCTCAATTGGACCATCCAGCTTCTATCAGCCTTTTGTTTGCAACATCATTATCATATAGAGAACACTGCTCTATATTTATCCTCGGCATTAGATGATGTGCTTTCATGTTTAGTAAAGCAGAAATTACCACCATGCTGGGGGAAAAACAGCTGTTTATGCTGGTCCTTTTGAATTTTTTTTAGGGATGGTTTGGGGATTTTTTTTATCTGGCTGGCTGACTAAATAGCAAAACCTAATGCTAGCTTGAAGACCAGCTAAACTGGTGGTTTAAATTAGTTAAAACTAGCTAACCACCTTCGGTTCGTTTAAGCTGTTAAAATTGCCACTTCTGATCAGATTCATTCTCAAAGCCTGCTGTTTGTAAGTAAAGCTTAATCGTGAGAGCAGGAGAACGTTATTCTCTGGAGCTTGGTGCAATGATGGGCAAAAGCTTGTAGTCAAATGCAACTTTACAGAACAAAGTCTACTGGTTCAGTTCGCTGTCTTTGTTGAAGTCTAACGTTCAGCCTCAATCGCTTGATTCTTTTGTTATTCTTCTCTCCTCCTTGCATAAAACTGTCACTTTGAACCCACACATATACTTTGGAAAGTAGGACACAAAAGCTCAAAGGCACTCATTGTTTAATAATTCATTGCTTTAATGGAGAGTCACATTAATGAAACAGAATTGTGCTTCTTATTCATTTACGCATTGCTGTAAGTGGAAAAAAAATTACAAAGGAGACTCATATTAAAACAAACACTTGTGTATTTATGTCTCTTCTGAAAAGTGTTTAACTGTCTAATTGTTTAAAATGGAAGAAGCTGATATTTATTTATACTTTTAGAGTGACCCAGATGGAAAAATAATCATGTAAATACTAGGCCCCCACAGCTTTGTTCTGATCAGTGATTTGACAAAGAACATGCTTTGAGGTTCTGTTTTTGTGGCTAGAGAAACTAGCCTCAGACACCAAGGTCTCCCAAGCACTTGAGCAATACATAATTCATTATGCTGCTTTATGCTTTTCAGTGCATCCCATTTATCTCTGTTTAAATGTGTTGCTTTGCGTCTATCCGTGTCATGGTTGAGGAATGGCCTGTGATATACTCTGAGACTTTTCATTGATGTGAAAGATCTTCTCTATTTTTGAGTGTTGGTGCCCTTTTTCTTGCCAAACAAAGATTATCTAGTCTCCAAGCCTGGTTAAGATAATATTTAACTGGTTTTGTTGTAATGTTTTGTGTATTACAGTAAGGACACTTAATCACACATTCACAATTAGAGGAAATGACAGAAAGATTACATTAGGCTGTTGTTTTTAGATACATTGAGGTGTTTGTTTAGTTTTAACACATTATTAAATCGGTAAAATGAATAAATTAGTTCAAGTTATTAGTTAATAAACTGTTTTATTGAATTTTATTGAACTGTTTTATGGAAATGTTATGAAATAATTAAAGACTTGGTGAGCATAAGAGACACAAACACAAGACAAACTCTTACTGACCACAAACTTTTGAATGATTTAGGTTCAATCTTCAGTCTTACTCTACTTTTTGTGTAGTCTTGGAGTACTACAGTATGCCACATTTGAGGATTTGAATATATTTATGTTTGCTCCTATCACTTCTGAATGCCTCAAGCAAATACAAATGAAGTGCCTTTCACGTTTCTCTCTCAGGTGTCATGTTCTCTCCTTTCATATTGTGTTGACAGTTGTTGTATTGTTTGTATTATGTTACAGGTACAGGTCATAATTCTTAAATAGGGTTTAGAATAATTGGTTTTGGCTCAGTGACTTTTTTCGTCCATACCAGTTTAGCATCTTCACTCATAATATCTAAAATGTCACTTGAGCTCACCCCCACACACCAAATTATATGCAAAGGTCACTCTTCAGTAAACTGGGGGAATGAGGATTACACTCTTTATTAAAGTGGGATTGGCGTTTTGCAAAGGTCTCACTTCTTAAGGAAACATCAGATGGTCCAGTCAATATGGATAGACTGAGATAGACTGTATGAAAGCATTTATTAGTGAAATTAAATGTTATTTATTTATCAAAAGTGCTTTATTGATTGATAGTGTGACAAATGTCCGTCTTCTAGGCATGAAAAATAGTGTCTGCTTCATTGTGTGCAGTTCAGAGCGCAATCTGAGACTCTGGCTTTGTTCTCTGTAGCAATGCTGTCCATCAGACTGATGGTTTACGGAACATCCTACAGTCTTTAGACTAAACAAAGTGAGTGCTGAAAGTCTGGCCTGCACACAGGTAAACGTACTCTATGGCTATTTCATGTGGCACAGAATTAGCTCCAACAAATCCCAAAGACCTGCAGAACCGCCGTTGTTTGTGTTGTCAAGTCGTATCTGTGGGTAGCCGGTTGCTCCTTGACTGCTGAAGTGAAGCCTTTGATTAAAGAGAGCTGGTCTCATCACGCTCTAAAAATCATCTAATTAGTGTTAGGTTACCTTATCATGTCTAGATACAATCCAGTCTTTTCTTCTTGATTTTGTCCACTTTAATCATAAGTAATGTTCTAGGGAAAGTCCAAACATAGTCTGGAGTGTTTTAATGTTTATTTTATTGTCTTTTATTTTGTGGTGATCCCAGTATGACACTGTTGAGGTTAATAAACTACAATTACAGTTTATTTGCATTATCTGATAACCCAAACTCAATTGTAATTGGTAAAACCATACCATGTGTGTGTGTGTGTGTGTGTGTGTGTGTGTGTGTGTGTAGTATATATACAGTCAAGCCCGAAATTATTCATACCCCTGGCAAATTCTGACATAAACTTACTTCTATTCAACCAGCAAGTTTTTTTTTTTTTTTTTTTTTTTACTGGAAATGACACAGGCTTCTCCCAAAAGGTAATAAAACGATGTACAAGAGGCAACATTGTGGAAAAAAAAAAAATATTTTTTATTTACATTTGAACAAAAAGTGGCATGTCCAAAATTATTCATACCCTTTGCAAACTGTCACAGTCTATGGGAAAATCCAAAGTTCTATACCATTCCAAATAGTCCAAGCTGTTCTACCCAGGTGAAAAAGAATTATATTAAAAATATACTTTATTAATGTGTACTAAAGTATATTTTCTACATTGTGTACTATTTTCGTCAAATCCAAGTATAGTTAAGTGTATTCAATTATGTATTAACTTCAACTTAACATCTACTTGACTACACTTCTAGTGTAAATAGTATACTAAAATGGAACAACTTTTTTTAGACTTCAAGCGCACTAAAATACACTAATGAAAATCAAGATTCATGAGCAATTAAGCACATTTACAGTACAATTGCATTGTATCGCCATTCTAATGGAAATACACTTAAAAAGGCATTGCAGTGCAAATATAGTTGTGTTTAAGTACATTTTGTGCATACTGCTATCATACTTATAATTACTATAAACATCAAGATTCATGAGCAATTAAGCACACTTACAGTACAATTGCATTGTATCGCCATTCTAATGGAAATACACTTAAAAAGGCATTGCAGTGCAAATATAGTTGTGTTTAAGTACACTGTAAAAAAAAATCTCGTAAAAAAACGGTCAAATGACTGGCAGCTACGGCTGCCAAACAAAAAACTTAATATTACAGTAAAATATCTAAATTAAAATAAAGTGCAAAAACAATTTTACAGAAATTTTCATTAAAGCTTTTACAGAAAAAAACATTATTTTACAGATTTTTCCTTGTTTCAATTACGATAATTTACTTTAATTTTACGGTTTTTGTTTGGCAGCCATAGCTGCCAGTCATTTGACCGTTTTTTTACGGACCTCTTTTACAGTGTAAAACCCTTATTTTACAGACTTTCCCCTTTTTTGGTTACAATATTTTACTTTAACTTTACGGTTTTTGTTTGGCAGCCGTAGCTGCCAGTCGTTTGACCATTTTTTTACAGTGTAAAACCCTTATTTGACAAATTTTGCCTAGATTATTACAATGAAAGCACTAAATGTTCTACAGAGAAACACTTATTTTACAAATCATTACAATAAAAAACCTTCAATAAAGTGTCAAAGCATGCTCAAGGTGGAAAATTAACAGTTTTATTTAAAAGACAAAAACCAGTCTGCAATACAAAGTCTGTGCAAATGCCATATAAAATTAACATTTTACAGCAATTTTTTTTTAAGAAATACAGCACAATTACATTAAAAGAACATGGGACAGTTTCATCAAAACGTTTAATTAAATATATGTTTAACTTAAAACTATTAGAAAATATTTCCTGATAATTCACTCTTCCACATGTAATCCAAGATGTTCATATCTTTCTTTCTTTAAGTCGAAAAGAAATTAAAGTTTTTGAGAAAAAGATTTCAGGATTTTTCTCCATGTAGTGGACTTCAGTGGGATTAGGGTCAAGGATAAAGGTTTCAAAATTTCAATACAGCTTTCAAAGGGCTTTACAAGTTCCCAGTGACCCTTATTCCTTGGATGGGATGATGTAGAGCCCTTTGAAGCTGCATTGACAATTAATTTTTAATTAATTTTGGACCTTCAACCCGTTGGCTCCCATCGAAATATATAATCCTGGAATGTTTTCCTCAAAAACCTTTTCGACAGAAAAAGAGACAGACACGAGCATCTTAATGACACAGGGGTGAGTAAATTATCAGCAGGAAATATTTGTATCAGAATTGAACTAGTCCTTTAGAACTGAATAAAAAACCAGTACATCTACAAAATTGTCAAGATTAACAATTTTATTAGTTTCAGATCAAAATTTAGATTATTGAATTTTTCATAACCAGTTATTCAGAGCTCCAAGGAGAAAATAAACTAAAAATGCATTTCTATCTCATCCACATCATTTTATCTTAATCCTTGGGCTCCATATACAGGGGTGTCCAAAATTATTAGAACACTGGTATTTTTACCAGCTAAAAATGATTTTAATTCAGTTATGTCTATCTTTTGCTGTAGTGTTTCAATGGGTAATTTTATTTTATATTTCTAAACATTAATTTTCCCATTAAATTTAACAATCCAGTAAGATTTTTATTTGACAACAGCCAGTGCTCCAAACAGAGATCTGATCTTATCATCATCCATTCTGCACAGAATGACATGAAGAAACAGAACAAACTGAGACAGATTAAATCTAGAAGAACTGTGGCAACGTCTCCAAGATGCTTAAAGAGACCCACCTGCCAACCTGAAAAACTATCCGCAAGTGCACCTTGTGCAAAAGCTACTTTAAACACAAGATGATGGTCAAATGAAGTTAATTGATGAAGAAAACATATAACATTTTTGACATTTATATTTTTATCAACATTCTCAATTTACAGAATTTGTACACAAGTGCTTAAAACTTTTAACAGTACTGCTTTGCTGGTGGGTTTCTTTAAGCATCTTGGAGATGTTGCCACAGTTCTTCTGGATTTAAATGATGAGATTAGACCTCTGTGTGAAGCACTGTCTGTTTTCATACTCCTTGTGTCACTGATTATTATAATAAATGGCAAAATGAACACTTGAAAATGTAGACATATTTCATACTGACACACTATAGCAAATGATAGAAATAGTTAAGTTTAAACCATTAGTTAAGGCACTAGTTAGTTAGTTAAAATACTAGTGTTCTAATAATTTTGGGCACCACTGTAGCTCTGATAATTAATGTAGTGTGAGAATAAGTAAAACCAAAACATACAACAAAAGGTCCATGACTCTGCACCAGAAGTGACTGACACACCAGATGAAGAGCAGTCCTCCTCCAAATGGTCAGTAATCAGCTGAATCAGCTTGGGGTAAAAAACAAAACAAAACACATTGAAAAAAGATAAAAATAAAATAAAAATAAAAAACAGAAGAAAAATACAACGAACATTCCTAATGTTAGTGTGTCTTAATGTTAAGAATGACATGATGTAGAATCTTAATGTTAGAAATGAATACTTACTTCCTCTGAAGATCATGTAGAAGATTTTCATTCCCAAAACTTCAGGATCATAAGGGGGAAACACACACACAAGCAATCAATTACATTAAAATGTATTTGTTTGATAAAACACTATCTACTTACTGACAGACATGGGCTTGCAAAAATGTACTCACCAGCTCCATACCAAATCTGCATAGCTGATCCAAAATCCTGGTTTACATCTAGTATTCTTCTCCATGGAGTCCAATGATCATGCTTTCACTCAGGTCCTCTCTCTGTCAGATGAGCTCACATAACAGTGTTCTTAGGTTACTCATTTTGAAGTTCTGTCACATTTTGTGAGTTTGATCTTAAAACTAGCATGGGTGCACGATATGACCATATTATTTCACAATAGTAATATATTACAGTATAGCTTTTTATTATATTGTATTTCTTTCAACATACAATCAAATTAGCAAATTAATACAAAGGCAAGTTAAGTACATTTAATGATTTTCTTTTTAGTGTTTGATTATAATTAAGAACTACTGCTGGTAATTATACTGCTGTAACTTTAAGAACAAAATTCACAGATCCAGTAACTGACACCAACCGGGTTTGTTAATCTGGACTCAAAACATTAGCGACTGTATTTAGGTCAGTTAACGTTAAATCTTAAGTAAACTGTCTGTATTTGACTATTCAAGTGAGGTGCAGATTTCTTTCACTTCATATATTCAGCAAGACATATAATGTTACCGCCTAGCTGCAGCTAACAGTGTTAGCATACTAACAAAACACAGTAACACACACTGGTAGGATACTAAGAAATGTAATCGCGATTAGCATATCACTTCAGTAAACTGTACCTTAATATAACTAGCGTTACAGTCTATAGAACTTTATATAATAGTAAAAGGTACTTACCTTTTGCAGTTTTCATGATCTTTAGCTGCTGGAAAAAGTCCATATTCGCGTTTGTTTGTTCTCTATCTTCATTCCACAACCAAGACTCCCTCAAAATATGAATTAAACAGTCAGACGTAAAATAATCCATGTGAAAGCCGTTGCTTGAGGAGCGACCGAAGCAGACTGTACAAGAAGCAGCCGATCAGCAGCATATTCAAATTGGACCGGGAAACGGCTCCCTACTAGTCATTGGCCAGAACAATTAACGGCAGCGATAATCAAACGCTCATTGGCTGTCGCCGGTACCGTCATAGATTGTGACTACTGTGGTATTGCTTTTTGACTTGACTTCTGCAAATAAATTATACACTCGCTCTTTATTGGTTAATTTGTTCTTTATAAAAATAAACAATTTTTAATGCAATACATTTTTAGTGCATGGTTACAGGATTTGTGGATTTTAAGACTGATTTTCTATTTTCTATTTATTCTACTTCTGTTTTATTTAAAATTACAGAGTTATGTAAAATACACCTTAAATATAAAGCTAATAAGATTTACTTTCAAATTACAAAAAGAACTTTAAATTGTTAGTATTGACATAAACCTTAATGAGCTACATTATTTAATTACAGATTGTTTTTGTAATTTTACATCAATATATAAGTAATTTAAGAAAACAGAAAAAATACTGTAAAAAATACAATAATTTTTTGGATATAAAAAAATGAGAATTCCTGTAATTTGTCATTAATGGAGTAATATTTAAAATAACAGTTAAGTTGTTAATTTAAAGATATTGTTTGTAATTTTACAAAGTTTTTAACATAATTTAAAATAACACAAAAAATACTGTAAAAATAATACAGTATTTTTTCTGTATAAAAAAGAAAAAATACTGTAATTTGTCTTTAATGAAAAAGGACCTAAAATAACAGTCAAGTTGTTAGTTTACAGATATTGTTAGTAATCTTACTAAGTTTTGAATGTAACTTGAAATAACAGAAAACTACTGTAAAAAAGTTAGTTATTTTCTGTAAAATTAGGTTTTACAGTGTACAGTTTGTGCATACTGCTATCATACTTCTAATTACTATAAACTGTTAATTTAGTATGCCTCTGTAATATTTCAAGTGATCTACAAATGCACTACAAATATTTAGTGCTTTATACACTTATTTAAGAGTGTACTGTAAGTGTACAGAAGTCACACTTCTAATGAAGTGAGATCATAGTACAGTTTAAAAAAGTAACAATTAATTTCCAAAAAAATATACTTTCCATAAGTACAGTAAATTGCCACTCTATGTCAAATTTAATACACTTTAAAAAAATAAATTTCTAGACCATTTAAAATACATTAACAACAAAGTACACTTTCAAAAAGTACATTTTAAAAATAATTTGATTACTGTAAATTAGTATACTTACTTTTTGGACTCTTAAGTTGAACTTAATTACATATTTTTTGAAGTATACTTTTAAAAAGTACATATTAAATACTCTTTAAATAAAGCACAATAAGTAGAAGCATACTTGTTTTATACTTCATGTACTTCATTCATATTTATAATACACTAAAGTATACTACTTTTTTACCTGGGTAAAGCATCCTATTTACCCTGATTCATTGGGAACAGCTTTTTTAATCAAGTCAACAGGTGAAAAAACAGAAGCTCTTAAGTGTCCTTACTGTAGTTGGTTTGTGGACAGTCATGGCTAAGACAAAGGAGCTCACTGAGGACCTGTGGCTGCGCATTGTGGCTGCTCACAAGTCAGGAAAGGGCTATAAAACCATATCTAAATGTTTTAAAGTTCCAGTGGCTACAGTGCAAAGTATTATTAACAAATACAAGACGTTCCACAATGTGAGAACGTGGTCGGAGGCCAAAAGTGACACCTGTGCTGGCCAGGAGGATAGTGAGAGAGGTCACCACCAAGGCCATCCTGATGAATCTGGGCTCTACTGGTGGCAACTTCTCAAAGCAGACAGTCCAACGGACACTGCACTAAACACACAGAAAAAGTGGTGAAGTAATGGTTAGCAGACAAAAATATCAATGTTTTGCAGTGCCCCAGCCAGAGTCCTGACTTAAATCCAATTGAGAATCTGTGGAGGGAGCTAAAGATGTGGGTGATGGCAAGAAGACCCTCCAACCTGAAAGAGTTGGAGCTCATCGCCAAAGATGAATGGGCAAAAATGCCAGTGGAGACATGTAAAAAGCTGGTCAGCAATTATAGGAATCGTTTGATTGCTGTAATAGCCAATAAAGGCTTTTCTATTGATTATTGAAAAGGGTATGAATAATTTTGGACATGCCACTTTTTGTTTAAATGTAAATAAAAGCTGAGAAATATTTTTTCCACAATGATGCCTCTTGTACATCGTTTTATTACCTTTCGGGAGAAACCTGTGTCATTTCTGGTCATATATATACAGTCAAGCCAATATATATATGCTACCGTTCAAATTTTGGGGTCAGTAAGATGGTTTAATTGTTTTGAAGGAAGGCTCTTAAATTCATAAAGGCTCTATTTATGTTGAATCAAAAATACAGCACAAACTTTACTCTTGTAAAATATATTCTTACAATTATTTGTAATTAATTCCTTGTGATGGCAAAGTCATTGATCCAGTTTTCAGTGTCACATGATCCTTCAGAAATCATTCTAATATGTTGATTTGCTCCACAGAAAACATTTGGTAGATGTATATATAACAATATTTTGTACTTTATTTAATATAGGTAATTATATCAAACACATCTGTAAGAAAGTGAGAGTGAGTGAATGTGGGTGTGTATGGTTGTGTGTCTATGTGTGTGTGTGTGTGTGTGTGTGTGAGGTCACATACTCTCCTGTTACTTTTTCACTCATACCTGGTCATCATCTCAAGTTCTCCCTTATTGTGGACGTCCCATTTAGTCTGTGTCTCTGTGCCTGTGTGTTTTGCTTGGATCTGGACTAGCAACTGAAAATGGACATACAATAGTCAGGAATACTTCATTTTTTTTATCCTGGGTGGCTTAGCACACACATCTCTTAAGTTTTGGGTGGTTGTAAGCATTTGGTGAGTATCCTGCATATGTGAGTGAGTTTGTTTTACTTTTGTTTAACTAAACCTGCTTAATCTGTGATATATATATATATATATATATACATATATATATATATATAGATAGATAGATAGATAGATAGATAGATAGATAGATAGATAGATAGATAGATAGATAGATAGATAGATAGATAGATAGATAGATAGATAGATATAAAGATTTGGTGACATAGTGCAATTAAAAAAACATGCCTGATGCATTTGATGTAATTTCTATACTCTGATCTCATATTAACACTTATTTGTTTGATGTAACTTCATGGTTGTCTTATTATGTGACTGACTTGTGAATTGTTCACTTTGAATGAATAGAAGCTTAAAAAGCAAGCTCTGAAGACTTTATCTTCAGTGTCACTTTAAAATGATGGCATTGATTCAAAGAAACCAAATTTTGAGGCTGTGCTTCCATCATAAGACTGAGATGCAAAAATAAGAATAATGTTTGAAAATTTTGAAAAATGTATCTGCAATTGCATAATCAGTCCTGACTTGACAGATGATGTCCTATTATTTGGTGATTTACGTAATTCGTCTAAATAATGGAGAAGTCTTGATACATTTTCACTCTGTTTGAAATGCTCAAAGAGACAAAACGATCTGGAATTCTTTCATCTTGTCCTGAGAAAGTATCTGTATCCCTAGATCACAGCTAATTGGAGAATTGTGCCCATCTTGTTGAATAATTAAGGACCGTTATTTGTCCAGCCGGCCCGTGACATCAACAGGCCTTTGTAGGTGAACTGATATCTAATCACCATAATATCAGTGCAGAGTTATTGGACACCACTGGGGCTATTGTGAGTGGGGTCTCGCTGTTGAAACGAGTGTCTCGTCTGAGTGATAAATATCAGAGAAATTTTCCATCATCGGAAAAGCTGTTGTACTCCAGTAGTGATGATTTGATTGCTCTCCAGTGGTGTCTGTAAGAGAATGAATAAATAACAATAAAGATAAAACTTGACCTGTATATCAAACGTTTGTATATGGGAATCATTTTGATACTTGAAGATCTATGCTTTGCACTACCTATGTGTAAGCCTTATGTATTAATAATTTATATTATTGAATTGTGATATGTGTCCAGATGGTTCACTGCTCTTTATATAATATATCTATGTAACATTATCATATTTCTGAGTTTAAATTATTTAGTGTTTGGGACACCCAGAGTTAGAGGTGATTTAAAAACCAATCACAGTGCAAATATTGTCACTTTTTTCCCCTTTCATGCCCATCTAAATGTTGTATTACAGGACAGGAAAAGGAGTATTTTCAGCCATGAAACTGGGCAAGACACGCATCTCTAAAGATGACCACAAAAATAGAGGTAAATATTACTGAGTATAAGAGAGCTGGTTTATAAGAAAGGCAAATGCATTTATTTATTGGTTGAGAGGGAAAAACAAACAAACTGAAATGGTATTTAACTTTCTGACTATTTGTGTCTGCATTTTGGCTCAGTTTGAACTCAAGTTTATTGTACTTTCATTATCTTAACCTTAATTGTACTTTAAATCAGTGGTTCCTAACTGGTTTTGCTTCAGGAGATTTTATATTGGGCATCAATAGGAAAGACCAAAGAATCATAAAAATCGACTTTAACTCAGCTGTGCTCTTGTGCGTAGATGATCCTGCCATTTTGGATGCAGAAGATTTGGATCGAAAGGCCATGCGTCTGGGCGGTGGACTTGACCCTGATACCATCTCCCTGGCCTCTGTTACTGCAGTAACCACTAATGTCTCCAACAAAAGGTCACATATCTGATGTGCACATGGTGTATTTTTAAAGCAGTACACTTTCACATTTTGAAGTTTATCTGTTCGCATCCTTTGAAAAGGTCACAGGAAAGAAAATCCCCAGTGCTTCTTTTCCTGTGTGCTTGTTTTTTTTTTTTTAAATCCTTTTTCTGTTGTTTTGTGGAGAAAGAACAGTTTATGTTTAAAGTAGCCATGTCTGTATTAATGTTTATTTAATTTTATTTATTTATTTTAATTTGTACTTTTTTAGGGGCTTATTGGGCACCTATTGTATCTGTCTTCTTCTTCTGCTCTTAAGTCTATGGCAGCCCGCTTTGGCTCATGTCAAGTCAAATGCATACCAAAACTTAAATTTCTTCAGGTCAAGATTTTCCACAATTTTTAACTCATCCTAGACTCTTTGTCCAATTTTGACCAAAGGTAATCAAAAGCTTATAGATATACCAACCCATTTTCATAAAGAATGTTAATGAATTTTGTGCAAAAATGGACATGAGGCTATAACTTCGCAATGCTTTAGCGGATTCTGACCAAACTTGGTATACAAACCATGACTTGATCATGACTTGACTACATGAGTAGTTTCAGCACAGTGCCACCTAGTGACATTGACATTTTTGTTTAGAATTTCTGACCAGTTTGACCAAAAATCATAAGAGTGATCTTGATAGATTCGGAGCAACAAACCAAATCAAACAATACCAAATTTTCGTATGTCAGCCATTTTGAGTGTGGACCATTTCAGTAAAATGTTGTATTTTTCAAATGCTTTAGCGTATTATGTATTTCATGAATCTTATAGAATTGCTTGCGGGAAAGTTATGAAATTTGGCATACGGATTGAGGACAGTCTCATCATTAACAAATCTAACTCAAACTTTCTAGCACCACCAACAGGCCAAATTTGCACTGATGTTTCTGCTAATAACTTTTTAGCCGTAAGTTCTAAATGTAATTTTTTTTTCCTCTAATTCCTTGGCTCATACGAATGCATACCAAAAATTTTATTTCTACAGATCAAGATTTTTTGCAATTTTGGATTATCCGAAAATCTACTTTTTCGGACTTATCCTAGACAGGTTGTCAAATTTTCACCAAAATTATACCGAACCATTTTTGCAGAGTGCATTAACAAAGTTTGTTCAAAAATGAACATGAGATTATATCTCCACAATGTTGAAGCGGATTCTGACCAAACTTGATATCTGTTATAACAAGCTATAACGAATCAAAAAATACCAAATTTTCCTATGTCTGCCATTTTGAGTGTGAACCATTTAAAATTTTGCAGTAAAATGTTGTATTTTTCAAACGCTTTACCGTACTATGTATCTCATGAATCCTATAGAATTGCTTGCGGGAAAGTTAGGAAATTTGGCACACGGATAGAGGACAGTCTCATCATTAACCACAGCATATTTGGAGTCTCTAACTCAAACTTTCTAGCGCCACCAACAGGCCAAATTTGCACTGATGTTTCTGCTAATAACTTTTTAACCGTAAGTTCTAAATGTAAAATTCTTTTTTTTTCTCTCTAATTCCTTGGCTCATACTGAGTCGAATACATACCAAAAATTCAATTTCTATGATTTTTTGCAATTTTGAATGATCTGAAAATCTACTTTTTCGAACTTATCCTAGACAGGTTGTCCCATTTTCACCAAAATTATACTGAACCATTTTTGCAAAGTGCATTAACAAAGTTTGTTCAAAAACGAGCATGAGGTTATATCTCCACAATGTTGTAGCGGATTCTGACCAAACTTGATATGTGTTATAACAAGCTATAACGAATCAAACAATACCAAATTTTCCTATGTCAGCCATTTTAAGTGGACCATTTCAAATTTTATAGTAAAATGTTGTATTTTTCAAACGCGTTAAGTGTATCTCATGAATCTTATAGAATTGCTTGTGGGAAAGTTATGATATTTGGCACACGGATAGAGGACAGTCTCATCATTGCCCACAGCAAATTTGGAGTTTCTAGCTCAAACTCTGTAGCACCACCAACAGGCCCAATTTGCACCGATCTTGCTGCTAATAACTTTTTAGCCATAAGTTCTAAATGTAAAATTCTTTTTTTTCTCTAATTCCTTGGCTCATAATGAGTCGAATACATACCAAAAATTTAATTTCTACTATTCTGAATTATCCGAAAATCTACTTTTTCAGACTTAAATGAGACAGGTTGTCCAATTTTCACCAAAATTGTACCAAACCATTTTTGCAAAGTGCACCGAACCATTTTTGCAAAGTGGATTAACAAAGTTTGTTCAAAAATGAACATGAGGTTATATCTCCACAATGCTGTAGTGAATTCTGACCGAACTTGATATGTGTTATAACAAGCATGACCTGAGGACACACAGATATAAAAATATGGACATTTCTGCTTATAACTTCTGACCAGTTTGGCCAAAATTCATAAGATTTTTTCGTTAGATTTGGCATACCTATTTTTTGGGCATCAGCCATTTAGAATTTTGTAGTAAAATTCTGTATCAACAAATGTATTGAACAGGGTTTTCCAACCATGCTTCTGTTATTTTAGCTACAACAGAGACCTGGTTTAACATATCATGTAATTAATTTGATTAAAATGACTAATGACAGTCCTAGTTCAAATGCATTTTATGAAGTTTGATTTTCACTTTTTGTTTTTCAGATCAAAGCCTGACATTAAGATGGAGCCCAGTTCAGGGCGTCCTGTGGATTATCAGGTATGCAGAGAGACAAAAGAATGCAGAGAGAGCAAGAGGAGCTCAATAACATTCCTATATTCTGAAAGACAATAACTCCAGGCCTTGAATTGCCATCATGTTAACCTAGTGGCATTTATCCTTGAGTAGTGTATTCTGCTCAAAGACCTGAATATACAGAGCCATTTCAAATAAACAACATCGGCCTTGAGCTTCAGTGTTTCAGAGAAGCCTTTGATGTTTACTTACTAATTGTCCTCTGCGTGGCTGTTTTGTGTTGGGCAGTTGAATTGCAAATTCGTTTCAGTACTGCCCTGTATAATTCCTTTAAATGCAGGAAATCCACATATCCCTTGTGTGCTGTGTAAGTGCTTTTAGGTCTTGTTTCCTTATCTCTAACAGTTCATATTTTGCTCGAGGTTGGAAACTCTTTGCTTTCTGTCTTTCTCTTACATTAACGTCCTGAATAAATCACTGCAGCAATAAGCAGCATTACTGTCTGCATTCTTCTAGAATCCAGCTTCTGTTTTGCAGAAAAGTAGTTTATGTGCTTTAATGTGTTTCATAAAAATGCAGCTTTGTAGTGTAATAAAGACAACACCGATGTAAGGAAAATAAGAAAGGCAGTGCAGTGGTGGTTCGTTCAAATCTGAATTAGATGGCTTGCTCACTTAAGAGCTATGTTTGGCTTTTTTATTTGTCCATATGCAGACACAGATGTTTACTTTATGAATCTGTGATCCAATAGAATACTATAGCTCATTTGTCATTTGATTCCCTACAGCAAACTTGACTAATTAGCCCTCTACAGTAATAAAAGCATAAGACATTCCACACCCACGATAATACAGCATCATCAGTCTTAATCAGCATCTATACCAGCTCAGAGTTTAATATACTGTATGATTTTTTCTTAAATATATTATTTTTAATTGATTTAATCAATTAAAATGTCTTTCAGATCAGTGTTACAGTAATCGAGGCCCGTCAGCTGATTGGTTTAAACATGGATCCCGTGGTTTGTGTGGAAATCGGAGAGGAGAAGAAGTATACATCAATGAAGGAGTCCACAAACTGTCCCTACTACAATGAGGTTACATTCACATTGCTGCAAAATCTGAGCAAAGGAATTCTGTTTTCTTAGACAGTTTGGCAAGTGTTTACTGACAGTAAACACTTAAGTTAGATTATATTGTACTTTTTCCATAATAGTTGCAGTATCAACACCAAACCTACATTGTTTGATAAACAAATTCATTTTATATACTTTATATTCACATACTTTTCTCTATCTTCCAACAGTACTTTGTCTTTGACTTCCATGTGCCTCCAGATGTCATGTTCGACAAAATCCTGAAAATATCGGTAAGTATTTTAAGCCTTTGTTCACGCTTTCAGCATAGTTATACCAAAGCCTCCTTGAAAACCCACTGAAAACAGCAGCAGTTTATTAAAATTGTACTTCTGTTCTTCTCCCATGCTAAAATTAAGGTAATACATTCTAAAAACCTTCTACGAAGTGGTACTCTGGTGGGCACCTTCAAACTAGATGTGGGAACTGTTTACACACAACCTGGTCAGTAACTATGGAATAATGGAAATCTTAATAAGTAAGAGATATATTAATTAGATGGAAAACGTTTTTTAATCGGTGCATGTATCTTACAGAGCATCAGTTCCACCACAAATGGGCAATGCTGTCAGACCCTGATGACATCACAGCTGGCTGCAAAGGTTACGTTAAGTGTGACATTGCAGTCGTAGGAAAAGGGGACAACATCAAGACTCCACACAAGGCCAATGAACCAGATGAGGATGACATAGAGGGGTCAGAAACTGATATTTTCATACATTAAAATTCATATATTTATTTATTTACTTAATTTGTTCACCTAAAATAGAAAATTCTGTCAATAATAATTCACCCCTATGTCGTTCCAAACCTGTAAAACCTTTGTTTATCTTTGGAACACAAATAATGCAACGCAGCTACCACATTCAAGATTTAGGTTCATGTAACATCAGTAGTTCAACCGTATTGGTATAAAGCTCTGAGAATACTTTTTGTGCGCAAACAAAGCAAAAAAAAAAGACTTTATTCTACAATTTCTACTCTTCTATATCAGTATTTGCGTACATGACAGTGCATTCATGACAGTACCATAGCGCATGTGTGGTGCTCTCATTAACCTATGGCAGTGAAAAAAGAATTATTGTTTAAAGTTGTTGTTTTTTTTGTGCAAAAAAATAATAATCCTTGTAGTTTCATAAAATTAGAGTTGAACCACTAAAATAAAGATAAAAATATCTTAATTTGTGTTCCAAAGATGAACTAAAATCTTATGGGTTTGGAACAACATGAGGGTGAATAAATAATGACCGAATTTTTTATTTTCGAGTAAACTATGCCTTTAATAAATGTATACAATGAGTGCCTTTTAAATTTCCAAATGTTCATGAACTGAAGTTCATACTGTATTATACACCATTTAATGCTTTATTCATACATTTATTTATACACTACCAAGATTTTTAATGTTTTAAAAAGTCCTGCATTTATTTGATTCAAAATACAGCAAAAACATTTTGAAATAGTTTTACTATTTAAAATAAGTGTTTTCTATTTAAATAGTTTAAAAATAATAATTTATTCCTGTGATTTCAAAGATACATTTTTAACATCATTACTCCAGTCACATGATCAGAAATTATTCTAATATTCTAATTTGCTGCTCAGAAAACATTTATTATTATGTTGGAAACAGCTGAGTAGAATTTTCTCAGGTTACTTTTATGATTAGAAAGTTCACAAGAACAGCATATATCTGAAATAAAAATCTTTTGTAACATTATAAATGTCTTTATCATAACTTTGATCAATTTAAAGCATCCTTGCTAAATAAAAGTCTTCATTTCTATCATTTCTTTTTCCAAAAAAGCTCTTAGCTTTTTTATGGTATAGTGTATAATGTTACAAAAGCTTTTTATTTCAGATAAATGTTGATCTTTGGCTCGTTCTATTCATCAAAGAATCCTGAAAAAATATACCCAACTGTTTTAAATATTGATAATAATAATAATAAGAAGAAATGTTTCTTGAACAGGAAATCAGCATATTAGAATAATTTCTGAAAGATCATGTGACACTCAAGACTGGAGTAATGACGCTAATAATTTAGCCTTGATTACAGAAATAAATTACATTTTAAAATATATTCAAATAGAAAGCAGTTATTTTAAATAGTAAAAAAGTAAAAATTGTTCACAATATTACTGCTTTTGCTGTACTTTGGATCAAATAAATGCAGGCCTAGTGAGCAAAGGAGAATTCTTTAAGAAAAACATTAAAAACTTACTGTTCAAAAACTTTTGACTGGTAGTGAACATTTATTTATTCATTCATTCATTTATTTGAGTGTTATGTTTGTCTATTGTTTATGATATATTGCAGGAACCTTCTTTTACCAGAGGGTGTTCCATCAGAGAGGCAATGGGCTCGATTTTATGTTAAGATATATAGAGCTGAAGGACTGCCTAAAATGAACACCAGCATCATGGCCAATGTGAAGAAAGCTTTTATCGGGGAGAACAGAGACCTTGTGGACCCTTATGTCCTTGTGCAGTTTGCAGGGCAGAAGGTAAGAAACACATGAAAAAACTCAATTCTTTTTTTTTTACTTTAACATATAATGCATATAATGTCACTTTACACATGCAGGGTAAAACATCAGTTCAGAAGAGCAGCTACGAGCCCATCTGGAATGAGCAAGTAATCTTCACCGAGATGTTCCCACCTTTGTGTAGGCGACTGAAAGTTCAGATCCGTGATTCAGACAAGGTGAATGATGTTGCCATAGGAACCCATTTCATCGATCTGCGAAAGATTGCAAATGATGGAGACAAAGGTACTGGGGATCTGTCCCAGTGTAACACTAACAGTTTAATGAATGCACAGATTGAATAGAGGCTGTAAATAAAGAGATCTTATAGAGCAAGATAATTGACGGCTCCTCCATCTCTCTCCAGGGTTCCTTCCCACTATGGGCCCAGCCTGGGTGAATATGTATGGCTCTACTCGTAACTACACCCTGATGGATGAGCACCAGGACTTGAACGAGGGGCTGGGAGAAGGTGTGTCCTTCAGGGCACGCCTTCTCGTTAGCATCGCAGTGGAGATCCTAGACACCTCTTCCGCAGATATAATGAGCTCTACTGAGGTACAAATAGAGCCGGTGTCCAACATCTCAGAGGTGAGAATCCTTACTTCCTTTTTTGAGATTGGGTTAAGGCACTGTGCCGTTTCTTCAGAGATCAGTACTGAAATCTCTGAAACTACCGTTCACACCATGACATTACACACAGGTTACTTAAAAAAACATCTGTTTTATTCTAACTCGCATGCAGGCGTGTAATCTTCATATTGTCCAATATTTAAAAAACGTCTCAGGTTACGTATGTAACCCTGGTTCCCTGAGGGAACGAGACACTGCGTCCTGAAACGCTGTGGGGAACGCCATTGGCGGGCCGCACTCTGAGTCATGTCCAACGTCCAATGAGAAACGGGAGTGACGTCACAGGCGCGGTGACGTCATCGACCAGGAAGTATAAAAGCACGTGCGTTTGAAGCTGGCGTCAGCTCATAGGCATGAAGCGAGCGCAGCAGGGATGCGGGAATTATGGTCCGAGACATGGTGTCTCGTTCCCTCAGGGAACCAGGGTTACATACGTAACCTGAGACGTTCCCTTCCGGGAACTCTACACTGCGTCCTGAAACGCTGTGGGGAACGAGGTATCAACGCCCCCATAATTTCCGCACCCTGCCTAGTGTCTGCTAGAACAAGGGGGAAAAAACAGCGTTATAATACAATACAAACCTCAGCCTGGGAATCTGCCAGGACATGGGTGGTAGTACATCTCTGACTGTGGAGCCCACCAGATCAGAGGGAAAGGAGACCTCGGCCCTCGAGCCCACGAGGTCCTGTCATCCTTCGTCTGGTCTCGCAAGACCGAGAAGGGACAGTGTCTAAAAATACTTACCTGATGAGACACTGTGGTGACTCCGCCTGGTGGTCTTGCCAGGACGAGAGTGGTAATACATCTCTGTCTGTGATCCATCACCAGACAAGAGGGAAAAAGAAACTCGGCCCTCAGGCACTCGAGGAGAAGTGGCGATCCATTGTCTGCATTACAGCCAGTACAAGAGGGACGCAAGAAGTGCCTGGTGACCTTGCCAGGGCACTGGAATTCGTCTCTGTCTGTGATCAGCCACTAGACAAGAGGGATAGAGTAGGCCTCGGCCTTCGGCACGCGAGGCTAGGGTTCTCAACCGCTGCCTGTCATCAGACCAGTGCAGGGGGAGAAAAAAGCTCCTCGGCCCTCGGGCGTACGAGGAGAGATGATGGTCCTTTGTCTGCATTACAGCCAGTACAAGAGGGACACGAGAAGTGCCTGGTGACCTTGCCAGGGCACTGGAATTCATCTCTGTCTGTGATCCACCACCAGACAAGAGGGATAAGAGACCTCGGCCTTCAGGCACACGAGGCTAGGGTTCTCAACCGCTGCCTGTCACACGACCAGTGCAGAGGGAGAAATGCTCCTCGGCCCTCGGGCACTCGAGGAGAAGTGGCGATCCATTGTCTGCGTTACAGCCAGTACAAGAGGGACGCAAGAAGTGCCTGGTGACCTTGCCAGGGCACTGGAATTCATCTCTGTCTGTGATAGCCACCAGACAAGAGGGATAGAATAGGCCTCGGCCTTCAGGCACACGAGGCTAGGGTTCTCAACCGCTGCCTGTCACCAGACCAGCGCAGGGGGAGAAAGTGTTCCTCGGCCCTTGGGCACGCGAGGAAAGATAGTGGTCCTTTGTCTGCATTACAGCCAGCACAAGAGGGACACAAGAAGTGCCTGGTGATTTTGCCAGGGCACTGGAATTCATCTCTGTCTGTGATCCACCACCAGACGAGAGGGATAAAAAGACCTCGGCCCTCAGGCACACGAGGATAAGGTTCTCAACCGCTGCCTGTCACACGACCAGTGCAGGGGGAGAAATGCTCCTCGGCCCTCAGGCACACGAGGAGAAATGGTAGTCCGTTGTCTGCGTACAGCCAGTACAAGAGGGACATAGGAAGTGCCTGGTGATCCTGCCAGGACACTGGAACTCATCTCTGTCTGTGACCAACCACCAGACACGAGGAATACAGGCCTCGGCCCTCGGGCACACGAGGCTGGAAGGAATATAGAGGAGAGTCATACGCCTTTGTCTGGGGAACTTGCCAGAACAAAAGGGGTAAAAACTCTTTTCCTTACTCGAAGGAAAGCGCCTTTTTGACCTCTTGAGCCTAGCCTTTGTGCTAGGGCTGAAAGATGACTGAGCCCGGAGTGGCTCTGAGGTCTAGTTCGTAGAATCTGACGAACGTAAGAGGTGAGGACCAACCCGCCGCACTGCAGATGTCCTGGATCGGGACACCTGCTATCAGAGCTCTGGAGGCTGCGACGCCTCGAGTTGAATGAGCCTTGACTCCCACCGGGGATGGGAGACCAGAGGACTCGTATGCAGTAGAGATGGCATCAACGATCCACTTACTGAGAGTAGGCTTGGAAGCCGGGCACCCCCTCTTAGGGGGGCCGTAACAGACAAACAATTGCTCTGATTTACGCCACAGGGCAGCTCTGTGGACATAAGTGTCTAGTGCTCTTACTGGACACATTAAGTTATACTTCCTCTGGTCGTGCTCCACGAATGGAGGAGGATAAAACGCTAGCAGCATTATTGGCTGTGGTGTTACTGAGGGGACCTTGGGTGTGTACCCAGCTCTTGGGTAGAGGAATGCTTTGGCCAACCCTGGGGCAAAGTCAATATAGGAAGGGGCCACTGAAAGGGCCTGCAGGTCACCGACTCTCTTAAGAGATGTTAGCGCCAACAGCAGTGCTGTTTTTAGGGTAAGCATCCGATCGGAGGCCTCCTCCAGAGGCTCGAAGGGAGGCTTACAGAGCGCTTCTAGTACCACAGCCAAGTCCCATGTAGGGACTCTCGGTCTTGCACGAGGCCTCAGCCTGAGTGCACCGCGGAGGAAACGTGAGACCAGGGGGTTTCTGCCCACTGAAAGGCCGCCCTGAGGGGCGTGGTAAGCCGATATAGCCGCCACGTACACCTTCAGGGTGGAGTGAGCTAACCCAGCGGACAAACGAGTTTGCAGGAACTCCAGCACTGTACCAATCGGGCAGTGGACTGGGTTTGAGTGGCGTTCATGACACCATGACGCAAACAGGTTCCACTTTAGGCCATAAA
This sequence comes from Garra rufa, assembly GCF_049309525.1. Lineage (NCBI taxonomy): Eukaryota > Metazoa > Chordata > Actinopteri > Cypriniformes > Cyprinidae > Garra > Garra rufa. The sequence continues at coordinate 27,904,088 of NC_133373.1, forward strand.
GTTTCCTCGTAGAGGGAGCTCTGGATTGAAGGATGGTCTCAACAACCTCGGTTGAGAGACCAGCTTCTATGAGTTGTGCCCCCTCAGGGGCCACACCCATAACTTCCACTTCTCTGGGTGGGGGTGGCATATTGCGCCCCCAGCCTGAGAAAGAAGGTCGCTCCTGACAGGAATCTCCCATGGAGAGCCGTCGAGGAGGGCGATTATATCCGAGAACCATACTCGGGCCGGCCAGTACGGGGCTACTAGCAGCAGCCGTACTCCGTACCGGCGCACTCTTTCCAGAACTCCCGGGAGCAGAGCGATCGGGGGAAAAGCGTACAGATGAAGCCTCGGCCACGTCTGTACCATGGCATCCAGTCCGAGAGGAGCTGGAGGAACTAGAGAGTACCAAAGGGGACATTGCGATGTCTCCTGAGTCGCAAAGAGGTCCACCTGGGCTTGACCGAAGACTCTCCATATCTGCTTCACCACCTGAGGGTGAAGCATCCATTCCCCGGGCCTCAGCCCCTGCCTCGACAGGACGTCTGCTCCCACATTGAGACGTCCAGGAATGTGAACTGCTCTCAATGAGAGAAGCTTCCCTTGTGACCACAGGATGATCTGGCACGCCAGCTTGTATAAGGGGCGTGAACGCAGACCTCCCTGGTGGTTTATATAGTAGACCACCGCCGTGTTGTCTGTGCGGACCAGCACGTGACGGTTTCTCAGGTCTGGAAGGAAATGCTTCAGAGCCAGGAATACTGCCAACATTTCTAGGCAATTTATGTGCCAGGAGTGATGCTGGTCGTTCCATAGGCCTTGGGCGGAGCGGCCACTCATGACCGCTCCCCACCCGGTGAGGGATGCATCTGTCGCTAGCGTGACGCGGCGGCAAGGAGCTCCCAGCGCTGGACCTTGTAATAGGAACCAGGGCTTTTTCCACATGACTAAGGCACGTAGGCAGCGCCGCGTGACCTTGATCTTGCGGAATGGGTTCCCCCTCGGGGAAAACCCTTTGGTTTTGAGCCACCACTGCAGTGGTCTCATGTGCAGCAGTCCAAGAGGTATCACGTTGGATGCAGCTGCCATAAGACCTAACAGTACTTGGAACTGTTTGACAGTGAGTAGCAGGCCTAGCTTGACCGCATTTGCTGCAGTAAGGATCGACTCTATCCGAGCAGGTGACAATCGTGCCTGCATCGTGGTCGAATCCCAGATTACACCTAGATAAGTGGTTCTCTGTAATGGAGACAGCACACTTTTCTTGGCGTTGAGTCTCAACCCCAGCTTTTCCATGTGAGCAAGAACAACATCTCGATGTTGAGCCGCTAACTGTTCTGAACTGGTTAGAATGAGCCAGTCGTCTATGTAGTTGAGTATGCGGATGCCCTGGAGTCGCAGTGGAGCCAGAGCAGCATCCACACACTTCGTGAAAGTTCGGGGAGAGAGCGCTAGGCCGAACGGAAGAACTCTGTATTGGTAAGCTTTGCCCCTGAAAGCGAACCTGAGAAACTTCCGGTGTTGAGGAAGGATGGAGACGTGAAAGTATGCGTCTTTCAGATCTATCGTGACAAACCAGTCCTCGGACCTGATTTGAGACACGACCTGTCTGACAGTCTACATTTTGAACTTCAGTTTTCTTACTGAGAGGTTTAGCTGTCTGAGATCTAAAATGGGCCGCAGGCCCCCGTCCTTCTTGGGAACAATGAAGTACCGGCTGTAGAACCCGGATTCTCTGTGTTGAGGAGGGACCACCTCGATGGCCTCCTTCCTCAGGAGAGTATTCACTTCCTGTTCCAATACCAGAGCCTGCTCGGGGCCTACCAGAGTAGGAAATACCCCGCTGAAAGGTGGCGGCTTGGCGCCGAATTGAATGGAATAACCTTTCTCTACAGTACGCAGGACCCACATAGAAATATTTGGCAGTAGTTTCCACGCTGCCAGAAATTCTACTAAGGGAACCAGCCTCTCGAGACTGGTCTCTGGATTTATTAGAGGAGCTAACTTGGTGACCTGTAGCAGCGAACTGGCAGGATGCACCTGAAGTGAGCGCTCTAGAGACCCCCGTGGGGGTGGCGAACTCTCTGGTTCCGCTACGTTTCCGGGCGGAAGGACCAGAGAATGATGTTCGCGGGAGACTGCCGCGCCCTGTAACACCGGCAGGGTTAGCTGACGAATCTCCTGAGGGCCCCGAAGAGAGGTGGTCACCGTACTCCTCAGAGGCGGTGAGGCACCTGACTCTTCGAGAGGGGCTGCCCTCATTGGCCCTGGGCCACGACCATCAGGGCCGTTTAGCCGCGGCCCTCTTAGACTGTAGGACGACTCTCAGGTCGGGCCTAGTCTTCGAGGGCCCCGGCTTGGAGCGTTGCTGAGCCCGCCCTCTAGGCCGCGCCGGAGGGGCACGGGTAGCAACGCTCCTTTTCTGGGTCTCCCTGTGTGAGGAGCTGGAGTGCGGCTGGGGCTGCTCCCGTCCAGCAGCCCCAGAGGAGAAAGTGCGGCGAGGGAGGTAACGCTGGAACGCCGCTGCCTGCCTACGGGCCTCCTGGTGCCTGTTGACAACTGTGTCAACAGAGTCACCAAAGAGGCCGGAGGGGTGCAGGGGGGCGTCCAGGAGCGTGACCCTGTCCTTCTCTTTCATGTCGGACAGGGTCAGCCAGAGATGCCTCTCCGCGGCCACCAAGGCTGCCATAGACCGCCCAACAGCGCGGGCGGTCTCCTTGGTGGCCCGGAGCGCCAGATCAGCGGTCCTGCGCATCTCTGACACGCTCACCTCCTCGCCGTCACTAAGCTCCTTCAGCAGGTCGGCTTGGTACGCCTGGAGCACAGACATGGTGTGTAAACATGCACCAGCCTGACCTGCTGCCGCATAAGCCTTGCCCATCAAGCCTGATGTTACCTTTAATGGCTTGGTGGGCAAGGACGGAGCCTTCAGGGACGATGCCAGGCCGGGAGACAGATAGCTTGCTAGTGTCTGCTCGACCTGAGGCATCGCCCTGTAGCCGTATTCCTCCATCCCCCCCCACATTACCGTAGTAATCTGAGGCGGGGGAGTAGAGACGTGAGGAATACGGCCTGTCCCACGACCTCGCGATCTCTTTATGGAGGTCGGGGAAAAAGGGGAGGCTCCGTTTGGGAGGTGCTGATTTAGCCCGCAGGAAGCGCTCATCAAGCCTGCTCGCCTGGGGCTCTGGATCTGGAGCGGGTGACCAGCTGATGTTGAGCTTGGCCACCGCGCTCATCAGCACCTCCACCAGCTCCTCATACTGGGGTGAACGGGGGGGCGGTTGTGGGAGGTCAACGCTCTCGATGTCAACCTCCTCGGAGGAAGACAGGAGAAGCGTTGACTCCTCCTCTCGGAGGGAAGGAACCGCAGTGCGGGCTTCCTCATCCAAGAGGAGGTCATACGATCCGCTGGGTGAGGAGAGAGATAGGGGATCACCCGTCTCAACTCCCTCCAGCAGATCTAGCTGCGAACCCCACGAGTGCAGCTGCCGCTCCGCCTCGACGGAAGCGGGGCCAGACCCGCGGGGAACGCTAATGAAAGCCCCCTCCTCAAAGAGGGCTTTCCGGGAACGGAGCAACCGCAGCGGCATCCGCTCGCACTGCGGGCAGCCAGCCCCCTCAAGGGCTGACCTAGCGTGCTCCGCTCCCAAGCAGACCACACATAGATCGTGTGTATCCCCACCAACAATGAAGCGTTGGCAGGGAGGGACACACCGTCTATGTGGCTGCTGAACCGCCTTAGAACGTTCGTTCTTAAAAGAACGTTTTCCCCCTGGCATTTCTGCTCAAATAAAAGTAGTGCAATTGGCACTGAAAAACAGCAGAATGCAAATCAGACAGACAATAACACAGAGCGCTCTCGCTGAATGACAAAAGCTGACGCCAGCTTCAAACGCACGTGCTTTTATACTTCCTGGTCGATGACGTCACCGCGCCTGTGACGTCACTCCCGTTTCTCATTGGACGTTGGACATGACTCAGAGTGCGGCCCGCCAATGGCGTTCCCCACAGCGTTTCAGGACGCAGTGTAGAGTTCCCGGAAGGGAACTCAACAGATTCCATCTTGGCCTGGTCATTTGTAACCTTCTTACACCATATGTGAAAACAAATTGATTACAGCTCAGTCCAGATTCTATGAAATATCAGCCGTCCACTGGGAAATTACAAGGCCAAGCTTTGTGTCCTCAGACCAAAAGTCATTGCAGATGTGGGAGTCCAGCTGTCTGTGATTTTGTGTGGCCTTTGGGAGCAAATATTGATTGTCAGATGCATTTTAATGAAGCGCAAGATTTGTTTTTAGACTTGATGTAGAGGCAAGCGTATGATCCTGATGGTCCCAACTGTCTTTCATGCCATGACTAACCTGGCAGTTTTAAAAGCCTGTGCATTGATTTAAGCTACATGAAGAATAGAGACATAAAAGTGTAAGCCAAAGATATGTCGACGGTATGATCATTAATATAATACAGAAGAGCTGGAGACTAGCACAGAAATGCTTTCTTGGTGTTTACAAGAGGAGGAGGTGATAAAAATTCTAAAAAAAGTTATTATTTACTCGTTACAAATCAAATTATTTTGTTCTTCTGTGGAATACAAAAGGATACATCCTGTACAGTTGATTATTTTCTGACATTATAATAAATAGGAAAATAGAGCTTCAAAAAGTAAAAGTAATTTACCAGGATAAAAGCATTATAAAATTATCATAAAAGTAGTCATGGTGATTTTTAACAAAAATCGGTATAATAAATACGAATAAGGACCAATACTTCAAATGCTCCAAAATCACAAAAAGCATCACTGAAGTGTCACAAAATGGTTGAAGTCATTATTCAACTGACAATCTTTCCATCCAGTGCAATGTTAGAGAACATTTCTTTAAAAAATCGGATTTAAACAAAAAAGATTTGACCAAAAAGTACAATTCATTTATGAACTGGGCATTACTGGTCTTCTAAAAATCTATTTTCTCACAGAATGCTTAGACTTAGAATATTGTGCACAAGTTGTATGGACCCTTTTAGTGACACTTTATTAGTGTTTTTTATTTTATTTTGCAGCTTGACAGTATCAGTCCTTATTCACATTTGTCATATCAAATAGGTTTGGAATGATGAGTAAATGAGGTATTTTCATTTTATTTAAAAGTTCTTATGAAAATGTATCAAGGCTCATCAAGGCTGAATTTATTTGATCAAAAATACAGAAAAAAACAGTAATATTGCAAATGTTATTACAATATAAAATAAGGTTTTTTTATTTTAATATGCTTTAAAATATAATTTATTCCTGTGATGCTAAGCTGAATTTTCATCAGCTGTCACTCCAGTCTTAAGTGTCGCATTATTATCTGGAAATCATTCTAATATGCTGATTTATTATTAGAATTATCAAATATTTGATATCTGTCGAATATTTTTTTTGAACCTGTGACTCTTTTTTAGGATTCTTTGATGAATAACAAGTTAAAAAGAACAGCATTTATTTGAAATATAAATCTTTTCCAACAATGTAAATATATGCCATTACTTTTTATTAATTTAACACATCCTTGGTGAATAAAAGTATTCAAAAAAAGAAAGAATAAAAATTTACTGACCCCAAACTTTAAAACAGTAGTGTATATTGTAAGAAAACCTTTCTATTTTAAATAATAGCTGTTCTTTTTAACCTTTTATTGATCAAATAATCCTGAAAAAAATCATGTATCACAGGTTCCCAAAAATATTAAGCAGCACCACCGTTTCCAGCACTAATAATAAATCAGCATATTAGAATGATTTTTGAAGGATCATGTGACACTGAAGACTGGAGTAATGATTCTGAAAATTCAACTTTAATTACAGATATAAATTACATGTACATGTACAATGTATATCAATATAGAAAAACATTGTTTTACATATAAATAACGCAAATAAAATTTCACAATCCTTGATGAGCATAAGAAACTTTAAAAACCCAATATAATGACCCAACATGCTGAACCCAGCATTTGGGTTAAAACCAAAAAAAGGCCTACTAGGCCTATAACCAAAGTGAAGATTTCCGCTCTTCCATAATAGATTTCGTATGACCGTTTTTGAGCATTGGAAAAGAAAAGTATGTTTTTAATAGGGTGTGAATTCATTTCTTATTTTCTGCTAAGGACAGCAGAATATAGTGAGTGTTGTATTTGATCAAAGATTATAGCTTTAGTTGGGAGGAAACCCCTGCTGGGTTGCAATGCAGCGCTGAGCTGCCATAATCTCAAATCAATTATGATTTCAGACTGAGCACACACACTTATGATCACTATCGGGAAAATCATGAGAGAAAAGTCTGAGAGAAAAGATGCAAGATATCCCAATGCAGTGAAATAAAAGGTCACCAAAACAAAACATAGTGTGTGCATTTCTCATTATGCGGATACTTATTTAACGCTTTTTTATGGTTGATAAAATCAATGACAGCTATTTAGATGTGATTCTGACCTTAAAACTTAAAAAAGAAAAAAAATATATATATATTTTTCTATCAGAGTGCCACAGGAAAGATGGAGGAGTTTTTCCTTTTCGGTTCATTCTTGGAGGCCACAATGATAGACAGGAAAATTGGAGATAAACCCCTCAGCTTTGAAGTCACTATCGGTGAGCTGAAGTCAAACACCTGTGATGTCTCTTTTCAAAACTTTCACTTTTATACTTATGGAAATAGTCAGGCAATACTTCAGTGAATTCAAAACATCAAAAGTAATAACTTTACAGCACCACATGTACACAATTTTCCACTTAGGTAACTATGGTAACCAGATTGATGGAGTGAGCAAGCCTGCATCAGCAAAGAAGAAGAAAGAGGGTGGAGGGGAGAGTGAAGAAGAGGAGACTGAGCTCATCCATAACTCCAGTGATGAAGAGGCAGACGATGATGGAGATTTGGCATCTGTGCCGTCCACCCCTCCTATGAAACCAGTTATCACTGACAGGTCAGAGTTTAGGGGAAAAAATGATGAAATGTCAGAGAAATTTTGAGTTATCAAACTGTCTAGAAATAGTTTTGAGAAAGCTCTTTACACTTTTAGTATAACAGGAGAGTTTTCTGACTGAAAATCACTCTCACAAGCAACTTAAATACCAGTTGAAGTCAAAAGTTTACATACACCTTGCAGAATTTGCAAAATGTCAATTATTTTACCAAAATAAGATGGATGTTACAAAAAGCATGTTATAGTTTAGTACTGACTTGAACAATTTAGTTTACATAAACATATTCTGGCATATAAAGAGGGGTTAACAGTTTACAGGGGGTTAAAACTTTTGGAATTTGTTATTTTATCTTCTGGGAAACATCTAAGTATCTTCTGTAGCTTCTGAGGGGCAGTACTTAATAAAATTTAAAAAAAATAAAAAAATTCACATCTTCATTCTGTTCAAAAGTTTTCACCCCCCTCAGGTGTCCTCAGTGTGAAGAGATTGATCTCAAAATCATACAGTCATTATTGGAAAATGCTGAAGAACAGGGTCCATTTTAACTGTTCAGGACAAACAAGGAACTCATGAACAACTATAACTTATAAACTATAAACAAATTAACTATACTATAAAACTATAAAAAAAAAACACATCTGTGGATCATTCAGGTAACAACACAGTACTAATAATGTCACGTGTGAGTAAGGAGGTCTGGGTCCAAATGCAGGGTGAGTAGTATTTAATAATAAAACAATAAACAAACAAACAAAAGGCCAACACGGCACAACTGAACATAAACTTAAGCATAAACTGAACAAAACAGGGAACAAAGTCTAAGGCCAGGATCAGAACAGAGAACGCGTCCCCAGCCGCGTCAGGAACAGAGAGCGCAGCCGCCTCCGCGTCCTTAACAGAGAGCGCAGCTGCCTCCGCGTCAGGAACAGAAGGCGCGGTGAGGGCCGCGTCAGGAACAGAAGGCGCGGTGAGGGCCACGTCAGGAACAGAAGGCGCGGTGAGGGCCGCGTCAGGAACAGAAGGCGCGGTGAGGGCCACGTCAGGAACAGAAGGCGCGGTGAGGGCCGCGTCAGGAACAGAAGGCGCGGTGAGGGCCGCGTCAGGAACAGAAGGCGCGGTGAGGGCCGCGTCAGGAACAGAAGGCGCGGTGAGGGCCACGTCAGGAACAGCAACAGCGGTCGCCTCTGCCCCAGGAATAGAGAGCGCAGCCGCCTCCACGTCAAGAACAGAGAGCGCTGCTGTCTCCGCGTCAGGAACAGAAGGCGCGGCGAGGGCCGCGTCAGGAACAGCAACAGCGGTCGTCTCCGCGTCAGGAACAGGACGCGCGGCCGCCTCAGCGCCAGGAACAGGACGCGCGGCCGCCTCAGCGCCAGGAACAGAGCGCGCGGCCGCCTCAGCGTCAGGAACAGGACGCGCGGCCGCCTCAGCGCCAGGAACAGAAAGAGTGGAAGCCGCCGCCTTCCCACGAAACTCCGTCTCCACCCCCACCGCAAAGAAGGGGCGCCTTCGCAAATCCAAAAGAAGGCGCGGTGAGGGCCACGTCAGGAACAGCAACAGCGGTCGCCTCTGCCCCAGGAATAGAGAGCGCAGCCGCCTCTACGTCAAGAACAGAGAGCGCTGCTGTCTCCGCGCCAGGAACAGAGCGCGCGGCCGCCTCAGCGCCAGGAACAGAGCGCGCGGCCGCCTCAGCGCCAGGAACAGAGCGCGCGGCCGCCTCAGCGCCAGGAACAGAGCGCGCGGCCGCCTCAGCGCCAGGAACAGAGCGTGCGGCCGCCTCAGCGCCAGGAACAGAGCGCGCGGCCGCCTCAGCGTCAGGAACAGGACGCGCAGCCGCCTCAGCGCCAGGAACAGAAAGAGTGGAAGCCACCGCCTTCCCACGAAACTCCGTCTCCACCCCCACCGCAAAGAAGGGGCGCCTTCGCAAATCCTCGGCGACACGGGCATCCATCGCCAGGCAGGCGTAGATATATTCAAAGCGCGCTGCCGACGCCGCCTCAAAGGACATCCCCTCCGTGTTGGGAGCAGAGGGAATGGTCGCCGCCCCGACCGCCGCCTCAAAAAAAAATTTCTTCCCCGCTGGACCCATTATGGATGTCTGCATTCTGTCACGTGTGAGTAAGGAGGTCTGGGTCCAAATGCAGGGTGAGTAGTATTTAATAATAAAACAATAAACAAACAAACAAAAGGCCAACACGGCACAACTGAACATAAACTTAAGCATAAACTGAACAAAACAGGGAACAAAGTCTAAGGCCAGGATCAAGAATAGAACAGTACATACAAGACAAAAGACAATGCAGACATGAAGCAGGAGAGAAAGGTGAGAGTATTTAAAGACCGGATAATAGTGAACAGATGTGAGTGAATCAGTGTTAACGACAAGGACAGGTGAATGCTATCAGAAGTGCAGTGTGAACAGCGACCTCAGGAGGCTGAGGGGAGACCCACAGCCCCGATCATGACAAATAACCAATCGTATGTAAACTTTTGAATGGGGTCATTTTCATAAATTCAACCATTGTTTTAATCTTTTATGTGAAATATCTTATTCAGGTCAAGGTGTATGTAGACTTTTGACTTCAACTGTATATGCAGTTTGTCAAAATCACACTTTTTTAAAATAGATAACAGCTACTGTTGAGCTCTGCGTCTAGAAACGGAACTATCCATTTTGCTCCATTTACAGAAATTACTTCCACTTGCCTTACTTTGAAAAGAAACCCTGCATTTACATCAAGAGCTGGTGGCAAGACCAGAGGAGACGGCTGTACAACTCCAATATAATGGACAAGATTGCAGATAAACTGGTCAGGCTCCTCCTAAAATTGCTATCTAGTTGTTCAACTGTCAATCTCCTTCTTCTAAGCAGTTCTTTTAGGGTTATTCTTGTAAAATTGGACATTGTACTGTTTAAACATCTGCATGTCTGTCTTTTGTATACAGGAGGAAGGTCTGAATGATGTTCAGGAAATAATAAAAACAGAAAAGGCGTATCCAGAACGCAGACTTAGAGGTGTATTAGAAGAACTTAGCACAAGTTGCAGGTGAGAGAATGTAAAAGTTATCCTAAACAATTAAAGCCAGTACATTCTGGAATAAAATCACAATCAACAATCCTTTCTCTATTCTCCACAATTGAAGCCGATTTGTTACACTGGCAAACAAAGATCAGAATCTATCCGGAAGAACCAAGCTGGACAAGGAGAGGCTGAAGTCCTGTATGAGAGAAATGGTACGCCTACACGATCTATATGGTCTCAGCTTGGACATTAAGAACTGCTGATAGGTTGTTAAATGTAATTTGCGTGGTTGTATTGTTCACAGGAGAGTATGGCTCAGCAGGCGAAGACTATCCGCTCGCAAGTGAAGAGAAACACGGTTCGAGACAAACTCAAGCTAGTGTTCAATTTCCTTCACAGGCTTCGTTTCCTGGCAGATGAGGTAAAAGAAATCACATACCCTTATTGCTCCATTCACATTAAGCTTCTCAGACATAACGTTTTCTTGTTTATTCATCAGCCCCAGCACAGCATCCCTGATGTTTTTATTTGGATGATTAGCAACAACAAGCGCATAGCGTATGCCCGCGTACCCTCCAAAGACATCCTCTACTCAATTGTTGACGAAGAGATGGGAAAAGACTGTGGAAAAGTTAAAGCTGTTTTTCTCAGGGTAAAACCTACTTCCTCTGAATAAACATGTTAATTAGACGGAATGAAATTAGCTTGGATTTTATTGATGTAAACATTCTGCATTGGGACTTGTGTTCATTATAGCTGCCCGGAAAGAAAGGCTTTGGGCCTGCCGGCTGGACAGTTCAGGCTAAACTAGAGATGTATTTGTGGCTGGGGTTGAACAAACAGAGAAAAGACTTCTTGAGCGGCCTTCCTAGCGGCTTTGAAGAAAACAAGGCAACAAAGGGAACAGGCTTACAAGCTGTTCCTCCCATCAGCCTGGTTTATAACAGTAAGATTATTGTATGTTTTACATATGATCTAATGGTTAGTACCTTTTTTGTGTTTGTTTTGAAATTTGCATATATGTTAAAATGTACAGTATGTGATAAGTGACCCTCTATATTTTGTCCTGTAGTGAAGCAGGTGTTTCAGCTGAGGGCCCATATGTATCAAGCTCGCAGTCTGTTTGCTGCTGACAATAGCGGGCTGTCTGACCCTTTTGCAAGGGTCTTCTTCTCCACCCACAGCCAGGTGACAGAGGTGAGTGTGTGTTGGAGTCTTTGGTTATGAGTGTGCATTTCAAGGTCTGTTAAAGTACAAACATTTTCAGTTTGACTGTGAAGTTTGGGTGCTGTTTTTGTTAGTGGGTAACAAATCCATAATAATTTACAGTGTTACAGTTTTGCTGTATTTTTGTATTTTATATATAAACATTCAAACACTTTTCTAAAATTTTGTAATGTAATGCAGAGATGATAATTACAGTTAACTCAATTGTTTGTCATCATTGTATTTATTTAGACATTGTACACATTGTACAATATTAATTAAAAATGATTAAAAATTGAATTAAATTGATTAAAAATAAAAAGAACTTAAGAACATTTCAACACTCTTTAAAGGGATAGTTCACTCCAAAATGTTGTCATTAATTACTCATGTCTACTCATAACCCTCATGTCTTTCCAAAACCAAGACCTTATTTCATCTGCCGAACACAAATTAAGATATTTTTGTTGAAATCTGAGTGCTTTCTGACCCTGCATAGACAGCAACGCAACTACCACATTCAAGGCCCAGAAAGGTAGTAAGGACAACGTTAAAATAGTCCATGTGACATCAGTGGTTCAAGCATGATTTTATGAAGGTCTAAAATCTATGGTCTAAATCCTGACTGGAAAGATACCATTTTTCTAGGAACATAGTTGTGAGGATACTACCTTTTCTAGTGTCTAGGGATTTCAAGATCGGTCTGTAATTAGCTAATTCATTCAAGTTGTGTTGTTTTAATGAGAGGATTAATAACAACCAGTTTGAAGGTTTTTGGGACATATGACAAATTAATAATATTCACAAGAGGATCTATGACTTCTGGAAGCAACTCTTTTAGTAGCATAGATGGAATAGGGTCTAACATACTGTACATGTTGTTGGTTTAGATGGTATAGAATTATATACAATTCTTCCTCTTCTATATTAGAGATTGAGTGGAATTGTTCCTTAGGGGACCATCTGATGCGATACTATGGCTGACAGCAGCATGGTTACAATTGTATCTCTAACAGTATCGATCTTGGAAGGAAAGTAGTTCATAAAGTAATTACCGCTGTGCTGTTGGGAAATGTCAATGACTGTTAATGCTTTATTTTTCATTAATTAGTCACTGTATTAAATAAATACCTGGGGTTTTTCTAAAAGAGATGAAAAGTAATCAGATCTAGCAGTTTTTAAGGTTTTCTGTAGGATAGGGTACTTTCCTGCCATGCAATACAAAATACCTCGTTTTTTTGTGCGCAAATAAAACAAAAATGTCATCTTTATTTAACAATTTCTTCTCTTCTGTGTCAGTCTCTGCCATGTGTTCACAAGAGTACCACAACACATGTGTGTGGTGCTGCTGACGCTGGAGCCGGCATTCTGAAGTAGAACCTGGATGCGCTGCGCCTTGTTTACAAGCAGAGGAATGTACACATGTACACCATGGTACTCTTGTGAACGTGCAGAAGAGAAGAAATTGTTGAATAAAGTTATTATTTTTGTTTTCTTTGTGCACAAAAAGTATGCTCAAGGCTTCATAACATTACGGAACCACTGACATCACATGGACTATTTTATTAATGTTCTTACTACCTTTCTGGGCCTTGAACATGGTAGTTGTGTTGCTGTCTATTGAGGGACAGAAAGCTTTAGGATTTCATCAAAAATATCTTAATTTGTGTTCCAAATATGAACAAAGGTCTTACAGGTTTGAAATGACATGAGGGTTAATAATTAATGACAGAATTTCGATTTTTTTTTTGGTTGAACTAACCTTTTTTAAATAAGGAAAACATAATTAAAGGAACATCAAAATGTGTAAAGCTGTTATAATCTGACCTTTAAAAGTAAAATTACTGTTATTTATTTTTGGTTAAAGGACAGAAGGGTTCTCATAATTGATGAATCATCCATGAACATTTGTGTATGTGTATTTCAGGTCCTCAGTGAGACTCTCTGTCCTACCTGGGATCAGTTGCTCGTGTTTGATAATGTTGAACTCTACGGTGAGGCTGGTGAGCTCCGTGATGACCCTCCAATTATTGTCATTGAACTGTACGACCAAGACACCGTGGTAAGTTTAAATTGCAAAACCCAATTATTGGACTCACAAATAAAAGCTAAATATACACAACTAAATGTCATTGTTTGCTAGTTCAAAGCAGTTCTGTTGTTCATCATCCTTTCCATGTATGAGTCATATTAAGGGTGTGAAAATGTGCCCTATTGTCCTGACCTGATGTTTTTTTCCTGTTTAAAATCTTCTGGTCCTGGCATTTTGTTGGACGACATTTTGGCTAAGTAGAGTGTGAACACTTATTTCAACACTGCTGTCAATCTGTGTTTGCATAGCTGAATTCAACAAGGCATGCAAGAAGTGGAATTGCTTGGGACTGTGTCCCAAAAACAAGATCAGATCATTTCCCTTACTTACATGGTGATGAAAACACCTGTTTCCTGCGGCGATAAACTACCTCTTGCATTCCCTTGGTTGTGACAGTTCAGAGGGTTTACAATTGGATGCTTCTTTGTAGTTTTAGTCTCTACAGTAGTTTGTAGTAACCGTTGCTGTGGTTTATTTCAATGACAGAGAGTGTCAGGGACAGATACAGATCTGGCCATTAAAAATGCGTCTTTTTTCACGCGGCAGCCTGCAATTCAGCACGCGTCGCCACGCGGCGGCCTGCAGGGGCTTTTTTAGGTTTTTTTAAAACGTTGTTGCGCTTCATATAATATCCACCAGGTGGCGCAAGGAACAACATTCTGTGGCCAAGCCCTGCACAAAGAGGGCTATTTGGACAGTATTTATGTCTGTTGTTTCAATATCTGGCGCCATAATCGGTAATTCATTCTGTATGTAACGGCAAAGTATTTATAATTTCGTTTCCTTTTTATTAAGTTAATTTAGAAAAAAAAATTGGAGCATTTTTGTTCGTTAAACGTAAGCTTTTTGTTTCTTAAAGACCAAGCGGCAGACAGTGAGTTGACCTACTCTTTCAATTTGCCTTCTCAAATCACGAATTGGCTAAACTAAAATCCATAGATGTAAAATAAAAGAAATAAATAATAATAGATATAAATATGCGCTATTAGGTGCATATCCAATCGTTTGTGCGGAGAGAGCAAAACACATTTTTAGGACATGAAGGCTCAAGCTCGATCAGTTACATTTTTTTTTCAGTGGAAAATATTTAACCGTTATTTTTTTGTCAGACATGATAAATAAATATGTAGAAAGACTTAAATTACTACTTAACGAAAAAAACAAATAGAAAACAAAAACTGTTTTTATTATGTAGCTAGTCCATAGAGATGCATTTCTCTCTAAAGGCGCGCGTCCAACGAGGATATGAGGACTGTTAACTGCATCATCACTGACTCAGAAAACAGTAGTTTCTAAATAAATAATTAAAATATCTCCTTACTATTAGACAGTCATGGTATTTACTTTTGCCAGTGTTTTGTGGTAAGCTTTAAACAAGGAACCCTTCCAAGCTGTGCTGAACGTGCGCTCAATGCTGCTAACAGGACCGTCATGGTAGCCTGGTCTCGTGGTTCCTCCAGCGCTGCAATTTTTTTTTAAATCACCACTGAATGTCTAAAATATAATTTTAGCCCGCATTTGATCTTTGACGGACTAAAATGCAGGGCTGTAATACGTCTTAAAAGTGGAACATGGAAATATAATGGATGTACTGCGAAAAAAGTTTTATACTCGACATTGTTTCCAAATGGTTAAATGTGAGATTCTGGAAATGAGAATTAAATTTAGCGTGTCGGGTCGGGAAGAAAATTATTCTAAGTGGGTATATATAGGCTATATATTCTAAGGGTATATATATAGTTAGTATCATAGGCGGAGCGTGTGTAAGGCTGGGGAAGGCTTGACCTGGGGCCAAAAAATGCCACTAAATTGGACATATTCCCCTGCCCAAACAAAATCAATATATTACGTCTGTTGACAATAAAATGAAAATGAATAGAAAATGTAAATTGCGGCATTACATTAAGATCAGATAATCTGCACCGTAATTCTTTTTAGGCGTTTTTACAGTGTTATAACGAACCACACACGATTCTGTTGGGTTAGGAATGCAATGTCTATCAGAAGCGTTCAAATGAGTCTTGTCAGTTTTGTTGAGTGCGCGCAACTCTTGATTTTTAAAAAAACCATAAACAACAAAGCTCAGACGCACCTAAAATGTAGCTATAAGTAAGAGATTCGTTACACAGGGAATACAACGAAATCATGGTTTACATTTAAGATACAAGTTCATTTAAGATATAAGATAACATGTATATTGAAAAGTTCTTTAAAAGCATCTGGATGCAAAAATAGTATTTTTTAAAGGTGTTTTTAAAGCATTTGCTTTATGGATTAAAATACTAATAGGCTAATAAATAATTTGCATATCGGACAAAATTGCGTTGCAGCAAATCCTCTAAATTTTAAGATATATAGAACAGAGAAACATAAAATCTGAAAATATAAGCAGCTACAATTATTAAAGTTTTACATATACTCTATGCCAGTATAATTTGTAATTATAATTATTTTATAGTATATTCTATAACATTATAATTTTAATAGAATTATAAAATAAATATAATCAGCCCTGTTTTAGGCTTTTCCTTACTTTTATATTTTAGACATTCATCAATAATGGAGATAAATAGAAAAATTTCTCGCCATTTCTAAATTGGACGTGCCTTTATATAGAAATATCTTTAAATCTTTAGGCCTACAGATTACATAATGAACGTTTCTATTTTCGATTTGAATTATTTCGTTTTAAAGTGGTAATTTAAAGCTTTTGTTCATTGTGAAGCGATGTTCAAGAACAGACGGCAGAAAGCGCATCTTCTGTTTTCCTTTATTTTATAAACGCATGAGTTGTTTATAGGCTATTG
Source organism: Garra rufa (assembly GCF_049309525.1). Taxonomy (NCBI): domain Eukaryota; kingdom Metazoa; phylum Chordata; class Actinopteri; order Cypriniformes; family Cyprinidae; genus Garra; species Garra rufa. The sequence continues at coordinate 27,920,163 of NC_133373.1, forward strand.
TGAGTGCACTAAAATAAAAATGGACCCGTTACAGGTCAGAATGATGTATTACTCCTATACCTTTATAAGCAAAAATGAAGAAATTATTTATTTATTTTCACACAAAAAAAGTGATTGCACTGGTGCCTCCATTTTTTTCACAACCTTTCAAACATCTAACCTCACAATTGTTAATGAGGGTCGTTCGTGTCACTTTTAAACTTGCCATTTCACCTTTCACCTTCCCCCCAACCTATGAATAAAGGTGAGAAGAGCTGGCTTGGCTCCGGGGGGGGGGTGAAGTGCTAGGGGTGTCTCATTTCTCGTTAGGTTGGAAGGGTAGGGGGAAGGGGAAGGGCCAGATAGGCCTCCAAACAAAGAATTTTCGGGACCTCATTTCAAACGAAGGGCTAAGAGAAATTTCCATTTTCCAACATGCCTGCTCACTCGAGCAAGCAGACTTATAAATATAGGTAATTTTTGCCATTAATAAGGATATTTATGACAATTTTTCATTATATGTATATTACCTTTAATCTTGTGTTTGTGTTTATGGTGTTGTTCTGTAAATAAACGTTTGCAAAAAATCGCTAAAGTTTGCTAGCAGATAGCACTGTTTGCACTGATTGATATTACAAAATATATTTTTATGTCATATACACTTGACTGCAAGTTAGAAACATGGAAGGCCATGTGGCGAGGGAATTTCCCACACCCCAGTCATTTAAATCAGTACATAATAATGAAAAAAAAAAAAAAATACCTTACAATTAAAAAGAAGCAGATTTTTACCATCTGAAATTTCTTAAACCAGTGAACCCCTGTAAACATTTCAGTCCAAGGATCCAGTAAACCAATGCGCTCAAATTGAAAGTTCAAAAGGAAATTCAATGGAGTAGAATTTAACACTTTCTCAGAGTTAGATTTTAACACTTTCTGGAGTTAAAATATTAATCATTTGGAGAGTAATTTTAACTCTAAAATTTAGTTAATTATAATTTAAACTCTTTAACCAGTGTTAAAAACACTTCTTAGGGTAAACACAATATGTTTTATGTGGAAATGACTACACTGAAAGCCATACTCTCAACTAGCTGCTTTTATTTCAGGAAATACATAGATTGGATTTTGAAATTCCATGCATGTAAACACTTTGAAATTAACTGCTGTCATAAAATACTGTAAAATCTAACAGCAAAACATTTACATTTAATACATGTCTGCAGTGCCAACAAGAAATGTTTAGTAAAATTGTATACAGCATAGTCAAAAACACATCATTGCATTATATAAAATCAAACCTGAATAATTATAAAATAGTGCAGTAGTATTGTGTAACCAGAGGTAGATATACATCAGATGAAGTAACAAGAAACAACTCCACAGTGATACCAGGATACATTCCATGAATTAGTTTGAGGCGCCTGAATAAAAACAAAACTGAAAGCTGAAGGATGGAGCACAGAGGACAGAACTTAACATTTTGCTTAAATAAGAATACTGCTTGTTCAACTGCCTTGCTCTCAGTTCTTTGACTTCAGTTCTACCTATATCATTATTATATACATTTGTCTTTAAAAAAAAATATGTACAGGCTGGACAGAGCATCATGATACTTTACTTTACTTGAACAGCTCTTCAACAATACCCAAGGTTTCACATGACTGACAAGGCGAAACTTCTCAGTCCAAGACGATGTAAAAGGTGGAAACCTGTGCTTTTGATGTCCCTGAGGAAAGATGATATGGCTGAGGGTTTTCTTTAGTGGCCAGATGATGGTCATCAATACTTTGGCATGACCGAAACACAAGATAAACATCCCTTTATAAACAATAGGCATTAAAGGAAGAGTCCACTTCCAGAACAAAAAAATACAGATAATTTACTCACCCGCTTGTCATCCAAGAGGTTCATGTCTTTCTTTTCTTTCTTCAGTCACAAAGAAATTGTTTTTTTTTTTAAGAAAAGATAATCGTTCAGACAAATGTAAAAATATATATTTTTTTCAATAACATTTTGAAGTATTATTTAATACTTACCAGTCCTTTGACATCCAAAAAGCAAGAAAACATGTAGTACATCAGCTGAGCCCTGGTCATCTTTTTTCAGTGTTGTTTTATCTCAAAAACTTCTGCTGGACTACACAATAACATCAACAACATGTTATTTACAAAATAAATCATAAAATTACAGTCACTTACTCTTTATTAACTGATTACTAAACACATAACTCACCTGAATTGAGAAAATCTGAGAAACAAATTTCGTCCAGTTTTACTACTACTTCCCTCCATCCAGCACTTCTGTCAACATCCTGACAATGAAGAGAAAACATGTAATTTAAAACAACCTGTTAGTGTGATTGAAAATGCAAAATGTTTAATATGAAAGCCACGAACTCTCATAGGTCACGAGTCACTACTAAAACATTTGTAACGTTAGCCGTTACGACTCAAAACATTGCAGGCATTACTTTACACGTTCATGGCTAAACTATGATCGTTTTTAGCCAGGGTAAAGTTAGACTTAGACACTTCAGTTTACTGACATTGCTAGATATTACCTCGTCTCGTCGGCATGACATTATGGAAGCTTAACAGAATGTTTCTTGAGCGAGTCGCAACTTAAATTTGACAGCAAAACACTCGTTTACAAAAAAATAAGGTGAACAGAAAGACGTAAGCTAATATTAGCTTGTTCACATCGAAAAAAAGTCCGCTCAAAACAGCCATGTTTTGCATCGGAGATTCATTCAACACAAAGTTCGCCGCGGTTATTGGCGTCAGTACACTAACGTAACAGCTATAATCAGCTGTCTGTCAGAAGATAAAGAACATTTTGGAGTTAGTTTTTTACCTACCTCATGACGAAGTAGACAACTTCATCAGTCGATCGTGTGGCAGAACCAGGCTCGTGTCATGGCGCGCTCCTGATGTAACGTTATTGTTAAAACGTGCCCCTGAACACCAATGAATGAACTCCGAAATACAACACAGCCAGGGAGTATCCCGTAACACAAACTGTTGTGAAAGTTAAAGAATAAACTCCAAAAATTTAACTCTTTCACACTTTTTTGCCTAACTCCTGATTTTCGAACTCCAGCAATTTGCTGTACACAAATGAAGCATTTACCCACTTCTCAAGGCACCACTACACCACAGATTTGCAATTTGCCGTGCATGTGATAACGCATTGTTTGTTTTGCTTACGGCCATATGTGTACATGTGAATGAACAGTGCGTACACCGTACATTTGTACTTTTTGCAACGCTACAACATTTTTTTCAACATCTTGAAATGTGTGATAAACATCGGCGCATGTCCTCTGATGTAACATTAAGAACTAGCGACAACGTATGATGACGTATAACAGTGTTGTAGTGGTTTCCCATTCCTTAGCTAAGCTAAGCTACAGCAGCAACACGGCAAAAGTAGTTTACTACATCTAAGCTATTTTTCAAAATGTAATTTTTCTACATGGTATGAACCATCATCTTACCAAATCAATGCTTTCTCAGTGGTCAATAAAATTGTCAGTCATACAGGCATAAAAGTTCAGTTTAACGTTACTTGTTTATTCAACAACGCTTCCAAACCAATTTGGCAACAAAAATCAGCATCATTTACAGGGCTGGATTTATCTCATATTGTGACATAGGCAAACAAAATTTTGGAGGGTTGAATTCTTTCTTTTAAAAAATGTTTTGAAAAAAAAAAGGCACTTGTTTCTGAATATTAAACGAATAAAACAGGGGAAACACAACAATACTGAATAACTGAATAAACTAGCCATACAAAGATTGATTTCAAAGATTTCATGAGAGCCTGATTTTTTTAATTCTCAAAATTTATAGAACAGAACATGGAAGTTTGAAGTATCAAGAATATTATATCCGCTCCTCGAGTACAATACCTTTTTGGACGCCTTGAGAGAGAAATTTATCTTTACGGATTACATAAACGAGTTTTTGTTTTCAATTTGTTTTATTTCGTTAAGTAATAATTTAAAGCTTCCTATAGATATGATTATCATCTCTGTAGAAATTAATACAATATTAAATAATTATATAGGCGATGCTGTATATGCTAATGATGTCTGTGCGCAATGTAGACAGCATTCACAAGTTTATCATGAATAAACATTACATAAAGTACTTAAAATTTAATAGCCTCACAAGAAACATTTTATGCATCCCAGAGTCTTGTCCATTAACTGACCTTCTTTTTTTCCATAATATTTGTATTATTCGTTTATATTCGTTATTTTCACCTTTATTTTGATCTCTTTACAAAACATTCTGAATGTTTTTATTTATTGTGAATCGCTTAATCTAAATAACTTTATGTATATATGCTATTTGCCATTTTGCAAACATTGTAAACGACAATTATGCCAATAAAGTTTTGACTTTTTGATTGTATTTATGCCCGTGTGTGACCATAAACGATTTACAAATGGAACTAATGATTCACTCGTCAATGAAACACTATAGGTTATCTATTAATTAGACGAAT
>NC_133373.1:27925156-27957998 GCF_049309525.1 Garra rufa
ATTACTGATCACTGAACATTTACTTTGAAAATGTTGTGAAACTTGCCAGAGGCAATGTAATTTTGCAGAAATGTTGCCACAAGCACTTTTTTCCAATCTGGCTTGAGTCTAAGTTGGACAGAATGGAAATGTTATGCAGATTCTGCATGTATCAGCTGAAGTATGTGTGTCTGTCTCTTTTCAAAACAAAAAAGAAGAACATCTCTGTTAACTTATTCTTAGTCTAATACCATTTAGTTAGTGAACTAATTTAGTCATTTCACAGTTTAAAAAAGAGGATAAATGTTACAAATTACTGCTGCAAACATAAAGTAGACAATGCTTTTTGTTTGCAGTTGTGGTTTGCACCATTTATCCACTTTTCCAGACTACAAAATTACAAAATTAGTTTAATTACTGCACCTAATGATTAATAAAACACCAAATAACAACAACTGAACTACTTGCACGTTACTGTTATGACCTCAAAAATATTTGTACCATAGTTAATGATTTGTAAGGTAATACATTTTCAGATTTGCATTACATAACCAGCTCCATATTTACGGCTTTTCTAAAGTAGTAAACTTGCTTGATAGTCCACCTGGTACAGCATTGCACTTGTGATGTGAATGCTCGGGTATGAGTCAGGTGAAACATTAGACATTATAAAAGAGATTGTAGATGCAAAAGACTTGTAGAATCAAGCTTAAATGACATTGCAAATACGTTTTTATCAAGCTATTCTTTTGTTAACGCTTTCAGTTATAGGGCTGGAAAAATAAATCAATGCATCGTGAATCGAGAAGTTATTCTGCATCGATTCTGAGATTTTCCGAATGCATCGTGATTCTCTCTCAAAGTGATTCAGAGCTTAGTTTTTAACAGCAGATGGCACTGCATGCTTTAGAAAGAGCCGTACTCTGCTTGATTCTAATTTCTTTCACACACTTAAAAAACCTAAAATAATAATTTTATAAATTTTGAAATAGTTACAAGCTTTTTTAAATAGCCAATTACAAGGGTGTTCACAGTAGGCTGTGTTTACTAATCTCGTCTCATAAAAGCACGAGATTAAAAAATGTTAAAAAATAAGATCAGAATCGATTCCAGAGAGAATTGCGATGCATTAAGAAAATCTCGATGCGTCGATTTATTGTCTCAGCCCTTACCCTAGTAGTGATATGTTATTTTCAAACACAATAGAGCAATACCTTTTAGCACCACTGGACATTTAATTTCTGAAGTGGTGCGATATGTTCACACCCATCCGTTTCAAACAGAAAGCACTTTTAGTGCTGGTCATTGGACATTTCAGTTTGAAAATGCCGTGAAACTTGCCAGAGGCAATGTAATGTCATTTTGCTGAAAGGTTGCCACAAGCACTTTTTTCCAATCTGGGTTGAGTCTGAGTTGGACAGCATGGAAATGTTATGCAAATCCTGCATGTATCAGCTGAAATATGTGTGTCTGTCCCTTTTAAAAACAAAAAGAAGAACTCCTTTAACTTAATCTTAGTCTAAGGCCCTGTCCCAAATGGCACCCTAAACCCTCATGGTCTTCCTCTGAGTTCCCACTTTCATGACGTAATGCTTCTATGACTGTCTGGTAGAAGTCTGCTGTGAAGCTCACCCCGGTGCTGGCTCGGCAGAAGTGCGTATCGAGGGCGCATATCGGGCGCAAAGGGGGGTGCTCGCAAGCACCCTTTCAAACACTAAAATGATGAATGGGACACCCTGCGGTCTTGTGGACTTGTAAGCCGTTGTAAGTCTGTAAGACCGAAAGTGCACATGAAGTGTGCCATTTGGGACAGGGCCTAATACCTTTTAGTTTTAATTTTGTAATTTCACAGTTTGAGAAAGAGGGTAAATGTTACAAACCGCAACTGTCTACATAATGTAGACAATACTTTTTGTTTGCAGTTGTGGTTTGCACCATTTATCCACTTTCCCAGCCTACAAAATTACAAAATTTGTTCAATTACAGCATCTAATGATTAATAAAAACCCCAAAGTCATTAAGATTTATTCTCCAAGTCAAAAACAGAATTGTTTCAAATGAAAGTGGCTACACCCTAATTTCTGAGTATTGGAAACTCTTTACTATTCAGTGGCAAAACTCCACTTTGAACATCAATTCTAGCCATTAGTGATTTTAAGTCAAATTTGGAAAATGTGATGAAGTGTGTATCACAGTGACTCATTGATGACATATGAAACAGAAGAAGCAGTGTACAGTTTTCTTTGGTATGTCTTTTGGAGCTCAGCTCAAGTGCTTCTACCGTTGCTGTGTTGAGTTCGGAGAGGACAGTCACATATTTTGGCAGTGGTCTGTCAGTGAGGATCTTTTGGGTGAGGGGGATATGCTAGGTGTGGTATTTCACATCTGCACAGACTCCTTCTCTGAGAAGAACATCTCGCAAATCTGTAAAAACACATTTCATACTGTGATTCTCTCACTGGAAACAGATGTTGGGGAAGTTGCATTAATGATAATAATGCATCAAATTTGAAGGTAGCCTGCCACTGTGTTTTAATCTAAGAAGCTTGTGCCTTTTGCAAAACTGTTTTTCTTGGAAAAGGTTGATGAGGGCACAGCTGGCATGGTCACAAACATGTGGGTGGCTCAGTCAGTGGTACTCTGGGTGGGGCACATTTACCAGTGACATTAACACAGCAATCGAAGAGCATTCCTAAAAAACTTGCTTGTTTGGAGTGGAAATTCATTCCTTATGTCCCTTGTCATTCCTGGCCCCCAAGAACCTATGATCCTTTTTGTGTTGTATGCCATCTGTTTCTTGTCAACCGTTTTCTCTTCAGTGATGTTTTTTTCTTTGAAGGGCATATTTTAAGGACCAAATTTTACAGTTTGGACTTGAGTTGTTGATCTCCTCCTCACTGATGCAATCCTGAATCTCTTCTACCACAAGATGGAGAACATTCCACAAGTTATGTCATCCTCAGATCTTTCCAGCTTCATCCTGAGAACATAATCCACAAGCTGCCTTCCAACAAGTGTTTCCATTTGAGCCTGTCTTTCTTTATTAATGCTATTTAAGGGAGCCAGGCAAAGGTGTTTTATGTTAGCCAGCTTCAGATACGTCTAATTGCTCAGTAAAATGGTTATGAAAATGAAGTGCTCTGGCAGATCACTATATCTTGTTTGGAACAGCTGTCTGCCCTGCTTTATAGTTTGCAAGCCAGCTCTGTTTTACTAATTTACTGCTTGTGAAAGAACAGAAGTACCCGCTCTAAAATAGTAACCTTAAATATATGCTGGGCAGATAGGGAAGCCATGCCCGACCCGTTGTGTGCAACCACTATGCGCTTCTTGGGCAATGTGTACGTGTCTGTGTCGTGTGTGCACGCCGCTTTCATGGTTTATGTAGGCCAAGATATGTCACTGGCAACTTGGTTGTTTTCCATTTTTCTGTTTTTCCACAGTGCCAGTGTATTTGGTTCATCATTGCTGTCACTTCCTGTATGCCACATGTTCACCTTGTTGATTCTGTGCCATTCCAAAGTTAGGGGTTGGTAAGACTTGTTTTTGAATGTTTTTGAAAGAAGTCTCTTAGCTCACCAAGGCTGTATTTATTTGATAAATAATGCAGTAAAACAAATTAATATTCTGAATTTTTCTTACAAAATTAAAAATGATAATTTAAAATGTAATTTATTCCTGTGATGGCAAAGCTGGATATACTGATTTGGTGCTTAGCAGTTTATTAATATTTTTGCGGAAACTGATACATTTTTTTCAGGATTCTTTGATGAAAGTTAAAAAAGCTTTTATTTGAAATAGAAATCTCATACTGTTTGATATACTTGTTTAAACAATTTAATGCATCCTCGCTGGATAAAACTATTGATTTCTTAAAAATAAGCAACTCATGCTTGTTGGTCTTTTAAACCTTGGCATCTGTTATTACCTTTAACAACATGTCTGTGAAAGTCCTTGGGTTTCATCAGTGGCTATTTCCAGCAGCTTGTACAGGACAGCACCGGTAACATTGTTCATATACAGGGGTTGGACATCTAGCACAATAGGAAATGGCATGATATTGCAGCCCAAACCATCACTGATCCACCCTGTGGTTTACTCATACAGCTGTCCCAGTTGCCTTCTCCATACAGTAACTCTCCTGGATGTGGGAAAGAAAAGGTGAACTCATCAGAGAACAGCACATGTGTCATATTGTCCCAGATTTTGCACTGCTGGCATCACTGAAACAACATTTGGCTTTGGCATAAGTACTGAAGATTTGGCTATAGTAGACCGACCATGAATATTGACCCTGTGTAGCTCCCGATGAACAATTTTGGTGGAAACTGGAGAGTCAAGGTGCATGTTTAGTTCTTGGGCAGCTGTGGTTTTATGTTTTTTGGATAAAGTCTGGGTTAGTACGTCCCTTTGAGACAGCTTCCTCTTGCGTCAACAGCTACACTTGTTGGATGTGGTGCGTATTTTGTGGTGGTATGTTGACATGACTTTGGATACTGTGGCTCTCAATACACCACAGAGACTTGCTATCCTGGTCACAGATGCAACAGCGTAACACGCACCAACAATTTGTCCTAATTTGAACTCTGATATGTCTCTCATTAAGTTGTGTGGATTGCAGTATTTTATGTACAGCTTTGCTTTGCTAATTCCTGTGTTCTGAATTTCAGAAATGTTGATTTATGTTACCAGCTAATGTACAAATAGCATTTCTGTTCTCAGGGATAGACAGCACTGCTGTAAATTTTTGCACATTACTCTGATATTGACTAATATTGATTGCGTAAAACATTTATCACAGCAGATGCAGATTATAAAACACATCTTATCAAGGATAATCTTGCTTTCTTCACACATTTACAAGCTCAAGTTGCACAAGCCTGCACTGCATGGCTTTTTATGTGCTAGTAGTGAGTAAATGTTGGTCTGTCAGTTTAAATTCTGTGTGAATGTCTTTCACATCTGAATCCTCTGTGTTCCTCATTAAATGAATCTGAAATCACTGAACATTCTAATGCACTTTGAAGCATCACTGCTTACCTCATTTTTTCATGTCACTGCACATAAGTCATGCAGTAGAGCTGTTCAGTTTGTAATCCTAAAACCTGTTCCATTGGAAATTTAGTTCCAAAGGAAATCTCAAAATAGCAATTTAAATTTTTTTCCCCCATGTGGTAAACATTTCTTAAAGAGACTTGCTTCTCTTCTGCAAAACGGGTTACAAACTGCATAGTCATAGGCTACCTCAAACATGAATTTTAAAGCCACTGTGTTGTTTTAAAAGTCTAAGTCGCTATCAAATTACACAAAGCTACAGTGGTTGTCTGATTCATCAAGCACATAAACTTAGATCCTTGTGGTATATGATCTGATCTCATGACGAAAACATACCTGTGGGAACTTTTTCACAAGGCGAAATACGTACTGCCATGTACATTTCGTGACATATTTGATGTGAAATGTCTACTGAGTGGTGCTAAAATAGTGTTAATTTTTGTTTTGTGATGTAAAAATGCAATTGCAAGCATGCCGTTTTAATAGGGGTGCTTGATTATGGCAAAAATCATAATCACGATTATTTTGGTCAATATTTTAATCACGGTTATTTAAAACGATTATGACTGGGTAAAAAACTTTATATTAGTGATTAATTTAAAGATAGCAATGCAACAGAAAAAAAATTCTGAATACTGTTATGCAAGTCTACCAGCCTACTACAGAAATTGAATGTAATTATTTGAATGTAAGATAAAACGTCTTCACTGTAAGAATTAAACATGCTTTGTTTCTTATTAAAACTACAAAAGTCCTTCATTCAAGAGCAGTGAGTGATTTTTCTCTTTGTATTTTACGTTTTATTAATATTAAGTAAGAGACGGCAGAAGGAATATTATCTGTTGCCGCTTTAAGAGCCACACGGATCCAATATACTGTTACACAATATTTTCATTCTCAACTGTTTATGATCATTTAAGACATAACTGACAAGGGTTCACATGAATAATCACCAAGCGCCTCATTTTGAAGTATTTTTGCGTGTATTTGACCGTTTTGGTGCGCACCTTGAGTTAAAAGATAACTTTACATGTCCGTGTTCTGCTCCATCTCTGAGCGCATACACAGAACAGCGCAAGTTCTCTTTCTCGCTTTTAAAAACACAACATCAAAGAAACATTAATAAATCAAGCACGTCCTGTTTTATGAAAGTCATGTTACATGATTTTGCTGATTTGCATGTGAAATTAGGCTTTTATGGAGGAGCAAAAGTGCACCACTGGAAAGGGGGCGGAATTGGGCGCAATGATCGTTTCATCTCGATTACTGTATTTTCAGGATCATTGTGAGTCATGTTTTTCATGGGATTCGTACCCATGGATCTCAAGTCCAATTCAGAAAGCAAAACCTATGGAGCTGTCATAATAACTGTGTGAAAAAGTTTCCACAGGTACGTTTTCATCATGAGATCAGTTAGGATCTTCAATTTACACAGACCACAGACCCTTTTTTTCTCTTAATTGAAAACTGCTTTTCTAAAAACCCATTAGAAGTTCGTGAGGAACTCCATGATGAATTAACATCCTAACAAATTGACGTTGTAAGTGACTGAACAGCTCTATTAATTTCCTCTCATAGCAATTATGCCAAGCTTTAAGAAACACTTCATCATAAATTTAACATTCTGTCATCATTTACTATACATCAGATCTGTGTATGAACAGTATTAGTTTTCTAGACTTAAAAAGACTTTGAATACAGCAAATAAGTATTACTCACCTCTTTTATGATACTTTTGTGGTTTTTGTCCTTTCTGGGGGCTTTTCTACTTGCTGTCTTTCATTTTCTTTGTATAGTCATAAGAGGCTGTGTGTATTGTCTATGTGTAATTGTGAGACTTGTAGTGATTAGTGAGTGAAAAAAAAAAAAATTACTCTTGGACTCCTGGCATGAATGTACAAGAACACGAATGTGATTAATGAACATAGGAATTAGGCAAATCAGACAGTATTAGCGTTAAAATAAATGAAATGCCTGCAGGAAAGGGGTGACAGATATTTCCAGGCGCAAGGAAATTGTGCCATGATGAGAACATTTTTGTTTCTTTGGTGTTTATACGTTCTCTTCCAAACATGTGTCTACGTTTTCCACTGTTTTCTTCTGCTTGATCCAAGTCATACACTTTACTTTCTCTCTCTGTGTCTTTCTCCACCTTTCAAATGATTTTTAATGACCCGTGTTGATGCTCTGGTGGTGTGCCATTGGGTTTTGGTTCAGCGCTGTGCTACAGTTTAAATGTAAAAGTTATTGTCTATCACCAGGCATATATGAGCTGTGACTTCAATGTAGTTACGCTCCCCCTCCATAAATAGTTTTGACAACATCTCCATAAAGACTCTTTTACGGGCCTTAATAACTTAACAATTAAGCATTACTCTGTCCTCCCAAACACAGTGGTTAGAGATAAAAGAGGGGTCCCCAATCCCAAACCACCCACGGCCAGTTTCATCTCCAGGACTGTAGGCTGTTTGGACTTATCAGGGCTTTGTTTTTTTTTGTTTTTTTATTTGGGCTGTAAAAACGCCAAGTAAGATAAGCCCTTGTTTATGACTCCATATCCGACGGTGCGCCAAGTCAAGTAGCAAAGAATGTGGGCCGGTCTGCACTGTTTTTGGCTTTTCAAATATAGCTTTATTTTATTGTGTTTTCTTCATACTTGTTTGTTTCCCTCTGGAAGCAACAGCTTTAGTTTCATCTGGACGTGTAATCATGATCCTTCATGTGTAAATCAGCGTATATGTGTAAGAAACAGTAGTGCAAATAGAACAACAACAAGGAATTGGAGCTGAATTGGACCCAAAAATTGTGAATTTGTCGTAACTGCATACTTTGTAAAATATTCTTTAGCCTTCATTGATTCAGTTGTTTTCTTACGCAGTTGGTCATTGGTTTTATATGTGGCGGCCAAACCTCAGATAGAGGTATGATTTTGAGGGGGAAGAAATTGGATCAAATAAAGGTTTTTAAGTTTTAACTTTTCTTTCATCATTGACTACATCCATAAGTTCTGGTAACAATCCAGAGGTATGCTGAGTTCAATGCTAAATGAGAGTAAGTCATATTTGACAGTCTGCCAGTGTACTCAGGGCCTATATAAACCTGCTCATTAAGTTGTAATCCTGCTTTCAGGTCCAGTACAGTCCTGTTGTATACAGCGGCTGGACTTGAACATCCTCTGTGCTTTGGTCCAAAATGAACTTGGCGTCAGGAAAAAAGTAGCTTTCTGTTCCAAGAAAAAGAGATTTTGGACAGAGGATGAACTTCAGCCAGAAAGGTACAGGAGGCAGGGAGTGGAGCGGCTGTGATCCAATTCATTCTGACCCTCAGATCTCAGATCTCTGGAGAGATTATCACCACTGTTAGCTTCTTCATCTCAAATTCATCTGACCTGGGAAGTTTGAAGCTTTTAAGCAGCTCATTTAAGATGCTGTGCTGAACTTTTGTTAAGGTGAATGAACGAAATAGTAAACAGGAACAGTGTTGTGCAAGTTACTTCCAAAACGTAATACATTATATATTACTAGTTACTGTCTTTTAATAGTAATTAGTTATATTACAATATTACTGTCTCTAAATTGTAATGCGTTACACTACTTTTAAGTTACTGTTGAGTTACTTTCATCAAAATATCCACAGATTATAAAATGCCAAAAAAAAGTTTATAGCTGCTCATTATACATTAAGTTTAGGATAGCTAGCATAAAATTATAAAAACATATTTAGGTAGGCCTACCGGTATGTCTATTAATGTTACGTTGTAGTTTAGGTTAAACACAGATAAGCACAAAACTCATTAATACTTTCAGAAATAACACCGGTAAATAAAGTGAAGTGTTATAATGTACAATCATTAAACACAATGAATAGCCTATAGGCTATTTTAAATGGTTTTCAGAACAAAACAAGAATGAAGAATACAAGTTGCTAAACAAGCCAAAACGAATGAGGGTAAAAGCGAAACTAAAAACAAACGGTGTTGTTCTCGTGCAGCCTACCTCTCTCATTCTGCATCAATCCAATTAAATGTGTCCATATTCGTGATGTATTTGAATGCTAAACTATTATGTAAACCAGGATTTGTACTTAACGCGCTTATAAAACATCCTCCTCACATGAGCAAATATGTGTTTGGCTCGAGCTCAGGCTGACGGCACGGATACTATGCAGTAGCCTACGCACTATTTCATTTGACCAGTGACTGTATTTTATTCTTATAATTAACAGACTGCAACTTTTGCAACGCTGTGTGTGCGTGAGGCGCCGGGGCAATCGAATAGCGGAATAACTCCGTCATTTTTGGTCATACAGATCATTTATAACTGCAGTGTGTTTACTTTTATTTCTGTCATCTTGGTTTCCTTTCCGTGAACTTTCATAGAGCGCCACTCCACACAAAAGTGAACCAAACTCAGCAGCATATGTCACTCAGTCTTTTCGTTTTGAAAATCAGATATATTTCGCGTATTCATCCATTTTATATGCGGACTATGATTTAATAAAAACAGATTTAGTCATTTTTAGCTTAATTTTTGTTGCTTATGCGCTCGTCCGTCATTTTTTCTCTTCTCCGACTCCGCAGCTCTCATCATTAGTTTAGTGTTACTGGCACCAGTCTAGATGTTTCTAGGAGTTACTCGTGCTGTTTCTCCATAACGGGAGTGCGTCCATCTCATAAATGTAGAATCCGTCTCTGCAGTCATCTCAGCCATCGAATTCCAGCAACAGGAAGACAAAATATTTTACTTGTGGACTTTTTTTTAATTCACAAATTAATGTTGAGTTAAAATATGTTGATGTAACTTGCGTTACTGAGATTGTAACGAGTAATATTATTACCCAAATTGTATTAGTAATGCGTTATATTACCGCGTTACAGCAAAAAGTAATAAACTACTGTAACATATTACTTTCGTAATGCGTTACTCCCAACACTGAACAGGAATATACACTGGAAATACAATATGAAAAAATAAAAGAGGGAAGAAACAAGTCAGCTTTATAATTTGTATTACAACTGTTCTAGTTCTTTAGTGTTTGAATTTATGAACTAACTGGCTATAATTTGTTTAAAAATGTTATATATGTTTTACAGTGCCATGCAAAAGTTTGGGAACCCCTTGCAGAATCTGTGAAATATCATACAAAATGCATGTTATTTTTTATTTAGTACTGTACTGAGTAAGATATTTTACATAAATTATGTTTACATATAGTCCACAAGACAAAAAAAGGGTCTTAATACTGTGTGTGGTTACCTAAATGATCTACAACAGGTTTTTAGTTTTGTGATGGTTGTTCATGAGTCCCTTGTTTGTTCTGTACAGTTAAACTGTGAACTGTTTATCAGAAAAACCGTCCAGGTGCTGCAGATTTTTTAGTTTTCCAGAATCTTTTGCATATTTGAACCCTTTCCAGCATCTTTTGCATATTTAAACCTTTTCCAGCAGTGACTGTATGATTTTGAGATCCATCTTTTTACATTGAGGACAACTGAGGGACTCAAACACAACTATTAACAAAAAGATTCAAACATTCACTGATGCTCCAGAAGGAAACACAATGCATTAAGCTGGGGGGTGAAAACTTTTGAACAGGATGAAGATGAAGAAATTTTTCTTATTTTGTTGAAATTTAGTACTGCCTTTCGGAAGCAACAGAAGATACTTGCATGTTTCCCAGAAGACAAAGTATAATTAACCTTTACCTATAAATTACCTCTTCAAATTTTTCAAAACAAAAAAAGGCTTTTAATGCAAAACGACAGGGAGCATTCGAGTTATAGTGCCACTTAACAGACATTTCAAGTCAAAACTGCTGTTTTTGTCATGAGATCAGGTTGTCTTTGTAAGGCATGTTTTCGCATTGATTTGCTGAATTAGCAGATGCAGGGTTTCTAGAAGGAACTGATAACCATATATTTACAGGGGAAGTGGTTTTCCAGGCTTACTGATATGTGCTGACAAAATCTGAAAGTGTTGTCTGTTGATCATCAAAACGTCATCTCACAGAGAAGTTTTTCTACTAAAAGTTTTTCTTCCTGCAGTTGTGGATTACTCTTCCTGTTTTGACCTACCGTGACTCTTTCGCTGAAACTACAAGAATCAGGACAGATGTGTTTCTGCCTGAAGTTCTAGTAGCAGTTGGGTGGCTCTTCCTCTCTTTGTGTCCAAGTTTCAGATGTTTTATCTGCAAGCAAGATTATGCCAGTCAGATTCGAAGGAATAGATTCACTTAAGTGTTGCGTGCATGTTGTCTCATGGAGTCTTTTAGGAGTAGTTTTCTGCGAAAAAAAAAAAGAGTTTCCTGGATGGCGTAGTAACATTTTCATCTAAGAGCAGATGAACATTTTGTGTTTCAGCTTAATATTATGCAAAATCCCTTTTTTTTTTCTCCAAAAAGACTAACTAAAAGCCATTAAATACACTGTTTATCCGACAAATTATGTACTGGAATATAATACCTATTAAAACAAATAAGACAAGAGGTCTTTGCTGAATCTAGAGGGCTGCAAAGAACTATTGAAGAGTCTTTATTTTTGAGTGTCTGTAGGAAGCTTTAGTCCATCCAAGAAAAGTAAAGAGTCCGGTTTACTGAAGACAATAGGAGCTTTCACATCACTGAGGAGGAGAGACTCAAACCTCGAGTTCAATAATTTTGAGATATTTTTAGTTGACCCTTGTTTTTCATGTTGACATTTGCCAGTCTGCATTTTAGACCCACTTTAGCAGCACTGTAGTTCTTTATGCTGTGTATACAATGGAATGTAGCATTTTTTTAAACAATCTTCCGGAGAAATGACTGGTCTGTCACATTTCAGTCGCGACTAATGTATAATTATCGTTAGACATGCAAAGGAGAGATGACATTAAAGGCAGAGAAATGGAAAATGACAAGGTGGATCAAGGAAGAGTAGGTGAAATGATGGAAGAAAAAGAAGAAAGGGAAAAGAAATGTAAGGTAAGAAGACATAAGTGCATGCTTAAAGGGATAGTTCACCCTCTAAAAATGACAATTCTGGCATTTATTCACCCTTATGTCAATCCAAACCCTGTAATTTTGTTCTGTGAGACATAAAAAGAACATACTGTTCAAAATTTTGTGGTTTGGTAAGTCTCTTATGCTCACCAACGCTGCATTTATTTGATCACAAATACAGTAAAAACAATAATATTGTGAAATATTAAAATTTAAAATTTAAATAATTGTTGTCTATTTCAGTATATATTCAAATTAAATTTATTCCTGCGATAGCAAAGCTAAATTTTCAGCAGCCATTACTCCAGTCTTTAGTGTCACATGATGCTTCAGAAATCATTCTAATAGGCTAATTTGGAGCTTAAGTACGGCAATGGCAATTTTATTTATATTGCACAATTTAAACAACACAAGTTGACCACTGTGCTTTACAACATGCATAACACAGGCAATGCATATAATAAAACGATCACTGATTAATTGAAAACAGTTGTGTTTTGAGTTACTTAGTAACTTTATTAGTACTTAATAATCCTGTACTGTAGCCGCATCTCTAATATGTTTAGGCAGAGTGTTCCAAAAGACTGTGTCCTTCAAATTTTAAGTACCTTCTGAGTCACTGATCTCAAATCAATCCTGTAATAAACTGGAAGCCAATGGAGGTAGGTTAGGAGTAATATGTTCATGTTTTTTAATACCCATTAAGAGTCTAGCAGCAGAGTTTTTAACATTTTGCTGCAAATGAGAAATAGATGACCAATTCCCTTATATAACACATTGCAATAGTCAAGTTTTGATGATATCAAAGCATGGATTGCAATTTCAAGGTCTTTAAACGTCAAACATGATTTCATCTCATCCAGATTACGCAAGTGAAAGAACCTTGACATTGCAACAGAATTTATCTGTTCGTCCAGCTTTAGAGAACAGTTAATATACACATCTAAATTTCAAACACATGTTTTGATGTGAGGTGACAAAGAGCCAAAATCTAGCTGTGCTGTACCCCTGGCTCCACTAGAACCAAAATCTGTTTTATTTAAAAAAACAAACATGTCTTACTATTGAAAGATTTTTTTTTACCATACTACAGAAACATTGCTTACTATAATATCATTTTTGAAAACTAGAACTGCACAATCCCACATTTTTTTGGTCTTAAATGGAGATCATGATTCTCCCACGATTCTGAACTAAACAAAATAATGTGTGATGAAATATGAATTGCTGCAGTCTATTTAAAAGTGTTTAAATAATTTGACTTGATTATTACATTTTAAATATTTAAACTACGAAAAAGTGGTTTAAATGAATAATTCAATAACTCACTCATAAATACTTAACACTGATTCATCTTGTAATGAATCAAGTGTTTGAACAAATCTCTTGAATAAATGATTCAATGAGAAATACATTTTTAACAGTCCTAGTGGCGAAACGATGCAAACGACACAAACGTTATTTAAAGTGCCAGTTACTTTTAAAAGATGGCTTGCTCTTTTTTGATCGCTAATGTTTATATCCAAACTATGACCTTTAATCCCAGTATTTCTGTGATAGTATGAATAACTATAAGACAGAAATAATACTGCGTAGTTTAAAAAAAGATTGTTTGTGAAGCTGTTTCTTACCTTAACATGGTAACTGTCCACTCTCTGTCTCAGTCTGAATGCATATTTGAATGTTCCAGTATGACTTTTTCAAAGGTTTAACAGACATGGGGGAATTGTTTTCATTTAGAAATTAGATTGCGTGTGTTTGAATTGAGATCATGATTAATCATGCAGCTCTATTGAGAACAGTTGATTATTATTTTTGAGAAAACTTTATTTTTGAGAAAACTTTTATTTTGTAACATTTTAAATGTATTTACTGTCAATTGTGACTAATTTAATGGATCTGTGCTGAATAATTCATTTATTTTGAAAATCATATTGACCCAGCCATTTCTGTTGAGTTCCAAAAAGATAAAACAGCACCATAAAGTAAAACCATATGTCTTGTGTCTCCTGAAATCATCCAAGTCATCATTCACTGATAATTTTCTTTCAACAACGCAAGGTCCACTGCAACCAGATCATTGAGTCAGTGAGCTGAACTCAAGAACCAGATCAGTTAACAAATGATTATTTTTAGCTGGTTCATTTCAATAAACAATTTCATCTGGTTCACAGATCATCCTAATTTTTTTGTCCAGCTCACTAACTCAGATATTCATAGCAGTTCTCCAGTTAACAGCTCATGAATGACGACTTAAATTTCAGTCCGTTTCTCAAACAAAGCTACTATATGGGTTTGGAAGTAGAATATAATGCATGATTCATATGACCACTATTATGGTGAATTTTTGCAGCTTAACAATTGTGGTCACTCTTAACTGTAATTTTATGTCAAAGACCCACTTTAAGATTCTTCGAAATATCCAATTTTGTACTCTAAAAAAGAAAGTCATACAGAAAGATCTGAAGGTAAATAAATTATAAAAAAGTTTAATTTATAGGCAAACTGTCCCTTTAAAGGTTGACAAAAATAGCTAAAAGCAATTCAGGAAGTACTAGTTTACATTTCAGCAAATGAAATGTAACACTTAAATCTTTATTGAACATTTAAGGGGTCTTCATATGCCCATTTATAATAATAAAATAAACCATTTTTTTTTTTTTACTTTTTCTTTCTGTGCCACAATCTACTTATAGTAATGAATGCAACTTTCACATTCAATTGATTGACAGATAAACTGAATGCACAAGTGATTTAACAGCATTAAAGACGGCAAATGTTATTTTGCTTTTAAAACACATTATGTTCTTATTCCATCCATGCAAAAAAGTCACTGAATGAGTGCAATTGTATAGCATATTTAATCCAGATAATCAGGTAATATTAATGGTAGAGCTGCACCCTAATAGTCGACTAACCATTAGTCAACAAGTAGAGGCTTGGTTGTATTAGTCGCTTAGTTGCTGAAAAAAAAAGAGTTTCACATTAAGTGGTAAAGTCTTGCAGTCCGTGCCGGACAGATCGTTAACAGCTGGTCTTTGTGGTAATATAGTAGGCTATATCAGGCAGGAAATCCAAACGCTCACCTATCATTTATCGACCTCAAATATGGCTTTTGTAGTGGCAACTCTACATGGCCGCTCTATCTAACGTTAACCTAGACAAATGTGCGCTATTCAAGTGTCTGTGTCGAGTGTGGAAGTTGAACGATGTTAGTAGTGCACTCACTGCATGACAGACGGAGGCGCCAATGTGGTCACTTAAAATACTCCGTCATTTTTGGTCATTTTTGGCTCATTAGGCTTTGTAGGAATTAAAGGCTCATTGTTGGTTTATTAATATACATGCACCTAATAATCAACTAATGCTTAAAATTAGCTACTAGTTGATTAGAAAAATCTTAGTTGAGGGCAGCCCTAGTTAATTGTGGCCAAAATTACAGTCAGAGCTAGAAATATCTTCATCATATTATGAGAAGATTTCTTTCTGTGACGCCCAACATTGTTTTTTGACGTGCTTTAGCGGGATCATGCCTTCTTTAGGGTGGTGAGACCCCCCAAATCCTCCCGTTATTCACACCCTGGTTATAGAAAGAGAGGGAGCCTGTATTTTTAAAAGACTGGTTGGGTGGAGTTCTGTGGCCTCTTGCCCTTCACCGTAACACCACTCCACTATTTATACCCAACACCACCCAGCCCAAATAAGGGGGTTTGGATACATAGCATCTGAGAGTGTGTGCGTGATATGCTATATACATTAGTGTAAATTCTTCTGCCTATCTGAGTTGAACAGTTGTGTATGTGTGAGCATGCATATGTGAGAGTGTGTTTGTGTCGCAGTCTGTGTTTCTGTGTTGCTTAGCGTGTGTTTTTCACAAACCATTCCTGACATTCCTGGCAGCGGAGTACAGTCTGTTCAGTGTGTCGTCCCCCAGCACAAGTGTTTTAGGGAGAGAATGTGTCTGGTGAAACCGGAGAGCTTTTCACCCCAGCTACTAAACACGAATTCTGATGTGTGATACGAATGTCCATTTTGAAATATCTTTCCACCTCAAACGGCTTGGAAAAGTGAGATATTCAATGCAGAAGTCTTTCCAGTGCAGCTGTGCTGTGACTTCTGATCCATAACCACAGCATAGCTTCCATGCAACATGCGAAGGTTTGCATTAGTCCGCTGTGAACCTGACCAAACACTGTTAGACGCGTAAGATTGTGTATGAAACATCTAACTGTGGAACAAATCTTCCCGCCAAACATATTATAGAAAGCAGATGACCTAGACTGACCGGAAACTCCCGTCTAAGTGGTCTCATCTTCTCAGCCAGACCGCTGCAGCTCCAGGGGGACGTTTAGTCGGCATGAGAGGAGGACTTGGTCTGTAGCCCAGACGTTTCTCTTGAGCCTTTAAACCACCTCAAACGTGCAGAAATGAATGCACACTGCATACTGCGCCATCCTGGGGCCAGGTAAACACCTTTGGCTTCTTAGCCTGACTGTACATAAACGTCAACACACACATGCTGAGCCAAGCAGAATCCTGTGTTACAGACGAAAATGCATTGAAAGGATATTTATGACACTGCAGGGATATTTATGTGAATAAATTGTGTATTTTACACTTGATCCCTCAATTTCCATTGCCTCTCTCGTCATAGTACAGTAATATAAAGGATAGACGACAATGAGGCTGTAACTTATATTTGCTGGATTTTATTTTAAAAACACAAACTAATTTTTTACTTCACAGTTTCATCACAGGAGTTCACTAGATTGTACAGGACCTGTTTCCATTACACCATATTTTGTGAAAACAAAGAAACGATTGTTTAAAGTTGTGATGGATACCAACACATTTTATCCTCCGTCTTCTCATGCACTAGAACCGTCTTATTCATCACTGTAATGTGACAAGCCGCATTTCCCCGATCCATGTTCCGGCACTGGCTGCTTTCCCTCTGCCTGGTTATTTCTGTCTTTCTGCTCTCCTTCCCTTGTCCTTCAAGAGTTTCTCCTATAGAACATCAGTGCATTCTCAGTCTGAGTGTTCAGACCTTTTTTTTTTTAATGTACTCACCCTTATGTTGTTTGAAACCTTGTTTTAAATCTTTAAAAAAAAATTGCACTGCTTTTTTCTCTTACAATGACCATGAAAAAAAGCATGATAAAACTAGTTAATACAGCTTACTATATTTTACTCTATAGTAACATTTAAAGATCGGAATGAGTATTTATTTTTAAGTGTTTCAAGAAATTCAACTGATTGACAGTAAAGACATGTTTAATGTTATAAAGCTCTAAAAACTGGAGTAATGCCAGCAGAAAACTCAGCTTTGTTGTCACAGGAATACATTTTATTATGCAAATAATAAATCTGTGTGTGTGTAGAATTATATGCAATATCTGTAAAATACGTAACTTAGCCAATTTTGTTTAAATGAGGGATTGCAGAAATGAATACACCCAAGATTTAATTCAACAAAGTGTAATATTCTAGTATTTAATATGTCCTCCATAACTCTAAGTATGCTGCTCTGACCCTTCTTGGCACTGAGTGTGCAAGTTAATGACACATTTTCACATCTGTCCTGTTTAACTCCGAGGACGACCT
This sequence comes from Garra rufa, assembly GCF_049309525.1. Taxonomy (NCBI): domain Eukaryota; kingdom Metazoa; phylum Chordata; class Actinopteri; order Cypriniformes; family Cyprinidae; genus Garra; species Garra rufa. The sequence continues at coordinate 27,942,773 of NC_133373.1, forward strand.
TTTTAAATGCCCTGGTTTTGCTCAGCTTGTCTCTACAGAATCCCCCACAGCTGCTCAAGAGTGTTAAGATTGAGTGAAATACATGTCCACTGAAGGATTTTCACCTTGAGAGAATGAATCTTCATTGTCACTTTGAAAAAATGCCCAACAATGCAGGGAATGAGGAGAGGGTAGCATCTTCTGTTTCAGGTTTCTGTATTACATCACACAGTGGTGTGTGAATTGATGACCGCGTTGATAAAGCACACCTCCCTCACTACTTTAGCATTTATAAATCCCTATATAAGAGCTTTACTACCACTGAACATCACTGTGGGAACCAGACACTTCTCACTGTACTCCTCCTCTAGCAATACCATAACATTCTGGATGCTGATAGATCTGAAATGATTGACTTGGTCTCATGAGACCAGAGGATGAATTCCCAGAAGTCTATATTTTGTAAATATGTGCCTTGGAAAAAAAAAAAATTTTTGATTTTGAGTTTTTTTGTGCTTTGGCTACAGTTGGTAGTTTAGGTGTGGATAAACAACCATGCATGTCACTTCTGCAGAATGCAGACTGAGATAAAGTGTCACTCTTTTCATAGCTTTTAGCAAAAACTCACTTATCACTAAATGAAAGCTTAAAGTGAAGACCTAATTATTTAAGGGGCCTTTTTACAAGTACATTGTTTTTAATTCCTGTGTTACTTTTCACACTTAAAACAATAATTTGGTATTCCTCTTATACCACTGTTCTCTTTTATGTTAAGAAATTAATCTCCTGACAGTTCTCTCTCAGGTGGTTTATTGTTGTCAGCATTAAGTCTTGTATGATTCAGTGGGCTATATAACACTTTTAATTGTCAAGAAATTACTTATCTTCAACAATTTTGGTTCAACATATTTAACTGTTGATCAAAACTTGCCCTAAAGTTACACCAGTTTTATTTAGTAACTGTTAGGAGGGTGTACTTATTTTTGCAACACAACATTTTATCACTTTAATAAGGAAATTGTATTTTCCTGAATAATTTTAACGTTCTCCTTTTAACTGTTTTTTTTTTTTACATTTACATTTTTTACATTTTCTTGGTTAATCATTACTTACACTAACAGAAAAAGAAAAAACAATTCTATTTTATATTTTTACATCAAGTTAATGTTTTTAATTTATTCCAAAATAGTAACTCAAGGCATTATTAATTTTACCATATATTTTACTTGTGAACTTATGTTCAGCTATTCTTTTTAATAGTTAACTTTTAACTATTTTTGAATTTTTCGGATCATCAGTCATCCAAGCTTGGTAAATATTGGTCACAGACATGAAGATTTACTTTAAAGTTGATTTGCAAGATCTGCAGAGTTTTCATTTTTGGGTCAATTCCTTTGAACTGCCTTAAAGGAAGTTCTGCATTTCCCAGCTGTGCTAGATGCCGTAATGAGTGTATACAGTAAGCTGTTTTTTTTTTGGGCAGATGACTTTACATTTTCTATCAATAGTGATTTTACATTTACCATCATAAATTGGTCAACAAAAATGGTTTGTCACCAATGGTATTAAATAGTGATGCTTTAGTTCTAATAACTACAGAATGATGAAAAGTCTTGATGCATTGTTCACACTTCAGTACTACAGCGTCAGTGTCATGAAACTTAGACGTGTCATGTAATGAGAGAGACTATGGTAAAAACATTGTACATTGTTTTTGTGTCTCTCCTTGCAAATTTAGTTTGGAATGAAACTCATAGGCCCGGTTTCGCAGACAAGGCTTAAGCCTAGTCCTAGACTAAAATGTAAGTCTGAGTTGTTTCAACTGAAATAAAATTGCACTTTTTTTTTTTTTGATTGATTTTAAAATATATCAGTGCCTTTGTTTTGTCTCAAGATGCACCCCAGTAATGTTTTTTTCTAAGCATGTTTATAAAAATTACTTAAATGTCCTAATTGAACTATGGTCTAATCCTGGCTTAGTCTAAGCCCTGTCTGGGAAACCGGGCCATGATGTTATAGCTAAGAAGCTAAAAGTTGTGGCTTCATAAATGTCATTGCATTATAAACCTCTGTGTTTTCAGCAAACCAGTGGCGTATTTTCTTAATTTCTTTTCCTTATTTCCTCTAATTAACCGTTTCCTCATTTTACTCTTTGGCATTCCTAGAAACAGCTTTCCACAAGCACAGTATATGTGCCTTTAATTTTTTTCGCTCTATTTAGGGTACTGCTGTTTTGTTTTGTTTTGTTTTTTTCCTGGAGAGAGATGTTAGTTATTCCCACATAAAACAGCTCACACTTGAACATCTGGATCTGAGTGAAGGACTTTTTTAGAATTCGCCGAATGGAATTGTGAAGTGCATATTTCCAGCTACAGTACAGAGACAAAATGCAAGGTGCAATTGTTTGTTTTTGTCTTAGATATACAGTTTTGAAGTACTATACCAAGATGGCAGATGATCTCAGAGTGTCTCAGTTGTTGTAAGCAGTACTTACACTCAGATGGTTTGAGGAAGTCCCTGATATAACCCTGATGCAATAATGCGATTCTCCCTGGGAATTGAAGAGGAAGTTTTTCCAGGAGCATTGCCATCATTGAAGATGTGTCATCACTTCCAAGCTTAGTTGTCGTTTTTCATTGGAAGTTTGTTTTTTCACACATGCAATGTTATGTTCAGATTTGCAAAGAAACCAAATACTGCTATTAAAATGTAGATATTTCAAAAAGGGCTCAAATATTTCTTGCAGAACCTCTGCTATCTGTATACATTTTAGAGCTCTAAATTCTTTCTATATGCCAAAAAAATTCAAATTGTGTCTAAGGTATTATTTTTACCAAGTTGTTAAATAAAACTGACACTTGAATTAGTCACAAATTTATGTATCTACCCCCGTTTTTTTTATTATTATTATTATTTTTAACTGTGCATGTTTTTGAGCTTCATGACTTCTTCATAATAGGATGTTTGATGTGGAGTTTAATAACTATAGTATTTTAATATGTTGATAATAACAATATTTAATAAAGTTCAAATTCTTCACACATTCAACTTGATTATACTATTAAAATTACTGTTAATGTTTATGCTCTTGCTGTTGAGTGCTTGGCCAAAAGGGAGTGATGGGAAAACGTTTAGCAGGAAGAGCATACAATTAGGGCTGTCACGGTTAAGGAATTTCTCTTGCGGTATTTTTGAGTGGCTCTTTAGCGCGGTATGCGGTATTACCGCCATATAATTGTGTGTAGGCTGTTACAATGTAAGGTCATATTCAGAAATCAATAAACCGAAACCAAATCGCGTTGATATATGAAGTGAAGTAAACGGTACTAGCCAGAAAGACTTAGCCAGAAAGAAATGCAAATTTTGAAGAAAAATGTCAGACATAGAGGCTTTGCATCTGAAATCTTCGTGTATATAACAGTTAGCGCGCACCCTCGAGTCTGACTGGACGAGACTTTCTGTCAGTATTTTTTTTTTTTTTTTTTTTTGACTTTCTGTCAGTATTTCACCTGCGTGTTCTAGGCGAGCTGTCAGTCAGTGCAGTTTCATTGTTACGCCACAAGATGGAGGCAAGAGACTATCTTTGAGTAAGTCTTTCATCCGTTCATTCAAGTACACGTTCAAAAACGCTTATTTATTCAAAGAGAGACGGAATGAAACACGATGTTAAAATCATTTTAACTTTAATCGCCACTTTTAAAGGCTCAGCTGACCAGCAGAGCATCGATGTTAAGACAGAGATTTCACTTTCGTTGGACATGACAAGCTAGTTTCACATACATACCTGACTCGATCTGAAAGACAGACGCAGGTTATTGCACAAGCTCAGTCGATCTCTCTCTCATTCGCTGTCTGTTTAGGCATGTTAAGTGCATCTACTGAGCCTCATAATAAACACATTATGTTATCATTACTAACTTATTACTAATTTAATATTCAGCACACAGGCATTCAGTGAGAAGGGCAAATCCTTAGGAAAAAAGAAAACAGGCAAATATCGCGGTTGCTGCGGTTGTTGCATTCCTCTGCGGTTATGCACGTCAATAGCGCGGTATTGCGATATTGCGGTTATCGCGACAGCCCTACATACAATTTTCACATTTCCTGTTCTTATCCACACATTTAAGATGGATTTGGTTTGTTTAGTTTAGAGCTCATAGAGGATTCAAGTAAATACTTGTCTTAATCATTTCTAATATATATCTGAGGGTCTGCTTGTCTTCTGCTATGGAATATTCCATTAGTTGTTGCCCTTATTTTATTCACTCATTCTGAGATATTTGCCATTGCAGAGTGAGCAGGAAAACATACACATGTGCTGCACATGTGCAGCCTATGTTATTTAGAGCTAGAGGAGTGGTGTGTGTGGCTGTCTGTGTCAAAGTGTGTGTCTATATGAGAGGGAGACAGAAGAGAGAAAGCATACTCAAGAGCTGGTGACTTCCTCACTTGCATTTCCTGTTTACTCCTGTTGGCTTTCAGTCAAACCCCCTGTCTGTTTCGTAGGCCAATCTAGAGAGCAGTGACACTGGGTTTATATATAAGTGCATTTTCTGAAGTAGAACTTATAGTTTCGTTAAATGTTATTTACGCACTAGAGAGGTTTAAACACACTAAGTCAAAGCCAGACCATATTGCACCATGTAATTATGTGTAAACCTTTGTTTTATGATGTTTATATACTGTACACACATTAGCCAGTGTGTTTTAGTGAAGGGTGCATAAGTTTACACTTCTTCTAAGATAGCATCTTGTTTCTTATTTAATCTTGAAGTCACTAGCTGTGTTTCCATTACCCTTCAAATTGCGAATTGAAAATATGCCTAATGGAAACGCGTCAATTGTGTGAAAACTCCCATATATCGCAAAAACGTTTTTTGCACTCGTATGTGGTGTTTTTTTAGACAATTCAAAAAAGGAATATTTCGCAAAACTGCAATGGAAACGTTTTTTTTTTTTTTTTCACATTTACAGGTCACATGGCATATGTAAGAAGTCATAAGATCATTCTTCCATGTACTATAACCTCTAAGAAACACTTCATACATGGCAGTTCTTAAGTATAAGGGGCTTTCCCTGCTATTAATGCTTAGACTATTTACACTGCACACGTCTGCGGCTCTGACACGGCCACCGGAGCTGATTGCGGCCTTTTTAGTCAATGCTTGTGTTTACGCCAGCCGCACCGCACACATTAGAAGCGGATCTCCTCGCTCCTTCTGTAAAGTTTCACACATATGCCTCATTCAATTAGATATAGCCAAAATCTGTTGTTATAACTTATTGCGAGAGGAAAAAATTATGTTTTAGTGGCATAACATCGGTTAATAGAAATGGGGTCATTTCGCAATACTTTTTTATCAAAATATTTAAAATATAGCCAAAGTTTTGCACAAATCTGTAATGGAAACGTGCCTACTGTAAACTTTTTTAAGGGATGCACCAATATTACAATACCATCAGATACAAATAAGCTTATAATTAGATTAATTTTATGGTTGATAACCACACTGTAAAAATTATTGTAATTTTAATGGTAAAAGACCTGTTAATTTGATACTGGTAAATTTCTTAGATTTTCTTATCAGTTGTGTATATTATTTTTTATGTTACATCCTATGTTGTTAAATGAATGTTTATTGCTTCATTTTAGTGTCATGTGTGGTTACTATGATGATGTTTTGTATTAGTGTGCTTGACACTTCCTGTATTAGTATTTATTTACCTCAGCTTGTAGTAAAGCTCCTTGTGGCGAGCTTTGATTGATGTGGATTTTGTATAACCACCTGGTTTTTTTTTGGTGGTTGTCAGTATATCAACATTATATATGCACTTTTTTGCTGTAAATTTAAGATATCTGTAAAACCTAAAACTTTGATGCTGTATTTTTACAGTTTTGTTCTGCAACCAGACCATAATTATCAACCTAACATTGTAATGCAAACACAAGCTCAGACAAACAATAGAGCTAACCAGCTGAAGTGACACATACTGAAAGTATATATTTTTTAATGCTGTCATTAAAGGTCCATTTAAGTGCTTTGAAAAAGGCAGGCTTATTCTATGTGTTGACGTAATTTCAACTGAAACAGGAAGACAAGGCGGGACATATCCAGCAGCTCCGCCCCCTTTTTTAAAATAGCTAATAGCGATGAGCTTGTTAAAGCCGCATTTGACAGCGCATGACGGTCACAATCTCATCCATATAGCATCTATAAAATAGCATTCTCTGTAGAATTCAAATGTGTACGATACGTTTTGTGCGCTGACTCATATGATCCACTCCGTACTATCATCTCTCTAGACCGGAGCAGGGTGTGTGGGTGCTGTGGCGATTCTTATGACAACGCGAACCCAGACTTCATATGTCCCAACAGAATGCATAACTTACACTGTCTGAATCGTTCCCTTATTCCCTACATAGTGCACTACGTGCCATTTAACGTACAGAAAATACAAATTCCATGAACAAATTCAGACAGCTTCAGCATCTCTTTATAGTTAAGTGGGTGGGATGGGTCAGATTCTGGAGAACATTTGATTGGACGGAAAGTTTGATGAGAAGCTGAAGTGCAGAGTAATGTCATCAAAATCGTTGCTCCATATTGGTGAAAGTTAGAGACTAAGTTTTGAATGCTTATATCTTCTAAATGCAAATTTTGTCATTGTTTTGGAGCATTTTTGCAATTTTGATTTTATTGGGACTTCAATTACTCGCCCTTATGTTGTTAAAACAAAAATACTTTCATTAATCTATGGAACACAAATATTTTTGATGAAATCCGAGAGCTTTCTGACCCTGCATAGACAGCAACACCTTAACTTGTTTAAGCTATGAGAATACTTTTTGTGCGCAAAGAAAGCCAAAAATAACAACTTTTCCATGTCAATCTTCGACACGCATTCACAAGAGTAACAACGCGCGTAGAAGACATAGATGAGATGAATTTGTTGAATGAAGTTGTTTTTTTGTTACCTTTTTGCACAAAAACTATTCTCGTAACTTCATAACATTACAGTTGAACCTCTGATGTCACATGGACTATTTTAACGATGTTCTTGCTACCTTTTTAGGCCTTGAAAGCTCTTAGATTATATCAAAAATAAAAATATCTTAATTTGTTTTCCGTAGATGAACGAATGTCTTACAGGTTTGGAACGACATGAGGCTGAGTAATTAATGACAGCATTTTAATTTTTGTGTGAACTATCCTTTTAAGAGCTGAACATGGTATTTTTAGCATTTCTCACCCAACTCATCTGGACACATACTCTTACAAGCACAAATTGCTTTTTCAGAAGTATTTTTTAAAATGTCAGCGAGATCAGAGACTTCAAGTCAACCCTGTGTAACATCATAGCACATCCTGTGTACAATAAGTTAGAAAGGACAACCATAATTCAGAATATAAGCAACAATTCATACATGCCAAATATATGTATCCCATGGTACACCTCACATCCTCTGAACCGCAACTGGGCCGTATTGTAAAAGGATTTGAATCATTTACAATCTCTCCACAGGTCATTACAGCCACAGGGTAGAACATTCCCCATATGATGATAAATCTATACTAGCAAAACCAATGTTTAACACAATTTCGATCTGCTCCATAGACAACAAACACAAAATGTTCCACATAAACGGATACAGATGTGTCAGGCGCAGCAGTAGCTCCTTTATAATCAGTTCTGCGGTTAAACATCTTTTTTCATAATTATGCAATATATTAATGACAACAGGATTAAGATAAAGAAAATTAATGTTTCCGAACTCATCTGAGATTAAAGCACTTAGATTTTGGGCGGCACGTGATAGAGATTCAAATCACCTCCACATGTCTTCTGGCTTCATGAGTGAAGGCTCATTCATCATGACAATGAGGCAAAGCTGCTACGTCCCTCTCTCTCCATCCTCAGGATCTTGTCAGCTAGACTTGAAACTGCATCATGCGTTGAGTACCGGGAAATTGAGATTGAAGGCATTGCCGCTGTCTTACGAATCCCATACCATTACATTTTCCAAGCAATCAGGGGTTATTTTGCAAGTAAAGCCATCCAATCTCAATGCTGGGCTGAAAATATGCATTACACAAAGTATGAACAACTACCCCAGTTGACCTGCAGGATCACATCATGGTTTTAAGTGCTGACAGGTTTACTTGATGTATGAATGGCCTCTTCATGTTTTTGTCAGTACTCCAGTGAGTTTTTTTTAATGTGCTGACGGCTCTGTTTGACATACACAGATTCCAGCACATGTATGGCCAATTCCATATGGGCCTGCTATGCCTCCCGAAACTGTGGGAAACTGTAAAGAGTAGAGTAGGGATGTGCACCTGAAGACAAATGGATGCGGAGATGTTTACAAAAGACATGCATCTTAAAGGGGACATCGGATGGCCATTTTTCACAAGTTGGTATGATTCTTTAGGCTCTTCATGAAATGTCTGCAAACTTTGGTTAAAATTCTTCAGTGGTCGTGTAAAACAACGCCCTTTTTACCTTGTCAAAAACAGTTCTGTTCACAGCAACCCATTTTGGTGCATGTCTCTTTAAATGATAATAAGCTCCGCTCACTCTACTCCTCTCTTCCGTTTTTTGTATATTTGGTGGCAATTCATCCTCAGTGGCTCTGATGTCGAAAGAAAATTTAAATGATGTTCACTTTTACATCCAACTACAAAACACCTGCATTGCTTACGAGACGTTGTCGCTACAGCTTCTCGAATGTGGATAAAATTGCGGACAACGTACATTTGACTGAGGGTGGAAATATGCTAATACATGACAGGTTGTGGGCGGGGCCTGAACAGTGATGTCATAGTGCTCAGAAAATGTTTAGGTTTTTAGGTTTTTTGGGGATTAAAAAAAAGCAGTAAATGGATTTTTATCATTGTAGGGTGGTTGTGTACACACACTGCTAAGACATATTTATATGCAAAGACGATGTAAAAGTGAATTTTGTATTCAATGTCTTCTTTAAAAAGTAATTTAGCTTGCTATTTAACGACTAGTTCACCATTGTGACCAAGCATCACTCTGTGTGTGGCAGTGTATTGTAAGTTGTGGCTACACTAGCCATAGGGAAACATATTTAAAGAGACATTTAAAGGCAAAAACACCCACACCCTTCCTTTTACTGTCAGGAGACTTGCTGAAATGAAAATACCTCTGCGTTAGGAACCTAACTGGGTTTCTGTTTGTCTTGTTGCTTAGAGAAGTAAAGCCCCATCAGCTTTAGCTTCATCTGCCGTCATGTATTATGTTTTCATCTTGCTACTGAAGTTCTCTTAACTTTGTGGTTTATGGATGTTACAAGCTTGTTTTGTACATGTGTATGGCTGTACAATACACATCAGCCCTGGTAAAAGTGACTTTGAGTCTGTGGGGATAGATCCATTTCATTCAGAGTTGAGGAAACTTACAACCATTGGCACTCTGTATTCTCTAGTGCTTACTCAAATCCCATGGTCATTTCCTTTGGGTTTTACTTAGTAAGCCACATGCATGTGCGTAAGTGCACTAGCATGTGTCTCGGCCATTTGTGTTAATGTCATTGAGGCTTCTGTCACAGTGTATTCGGGATTTATACACTGTTTTTTTTTTTTTGTAAGAACCTTGAGTTGCACCTGTGCTTATAAAATACTGTCTTATTGATTAAATTTGTTATTTTATATTTGTTTTCTGCTTGTATGTTAATGTAGCTGTGTAAATGTATATGTATTAGAGGTCAAAGGTCACATTCAAGTAGACCATTTTTAACAGGCTCTTCCTGGTTTATCCCAGGTGCTCGGATGCACTTGGCTGACCCCAGAAAAGAGTTCTGTGTGGGCGCCAATGATGAGAAAAACATACAACGGTGTTTGGATTCGATGACTTGCTACAAATGTTGCTATTTCAGGAAATCATAAAAACAACTGCTTTAGAGGAAATCTGCAGAAAAACTCTGAATGGGATCTCCCGGTGGATAGTTTATTTAGCATATTTCCTGTCATTAGGAGCAGACGAAAGAGTTTCAAGCTACAATCCAATGCTGAATTCACAGAGGTCCACCACAGTTTTTCTTTTGAATGGCACCTTTGGGGATGACTGCGAAGAGGAAGTCCGATTCAAAACTTCAGTTAATTTCAAGAGTGACAAGAGTGAAAGCGTAGATTTGTCACAGTACAAAATGTAGTAACATTTCAAATTTGCAGTTTCATTTTATGTGTTTAGTGTTCTTTACAGTAAAGAATGATGTTTGCATAGACAAGGTCAAGATTTTGCTTCAGTCAGTAACTGAGAATGTGTGAATTGATAATCTGTCATGTAAGATTTTAGCTACTTGCAATTATAATGAGTCCAGCAGTAGTTATCATGCATAATAGCACGAAACATACGTACACTAGTAAGCTGAAAAGTCGCTTGGGTGTTCATAAAATCCTGAGTTTTTGATATTTCTAGATTGCACCATGATTAGTGGTTTAGTTGTAAATGGTGGTTTCATGTGACAGGTCAGTTTATGTGGCCACACGTCCTGTAGTACAAGGCCAGGACCCTTGCAGGTTAGCAGAGGTATGTACAGTATAGCCAATTCACAGGAAATAGCGCACATGAAAACCACATGCTCCTGAAATGTTCCTGACCCCTACCTACTTTTTGTTTCCCCTCACTGGATGAATCTTTCATGAACCATCTGAGAAATGTAACCTTATACTGAGGCGCCAATTTCTCTCTGGTTGTACTTATTTTGCTTTTGATAATATGTTTGGGTTTTGTGTTTTCCGTAAAAGCAAACAGAGTAGATTTAACATCATGGACTTGAATAAGATCTTACTCTTTGTTATACAACATTTCCCTTTTGAAGTAGTTCTGATTCAGATTAGCGGTGGTTTAGATCTAGTATATGTTTGTAACTTTGTTTTACCTCTGCTTATATGAGATACAGTTGTTTGATATTTATCATGACCACGGGTTACAGAAAAGAGACATGCGTATTATAAATAATCCAAATGATGCTTATTTTGGTTGCAACAGTCATTATCTTTACATTTTAGGAGTTTCCACCAAAACAAAATTTATTAAAGGGATAGTTCACCCAAAAATGAAAATTACCCCATGATTTACTCACTCTCAAACCATTCTAGGTGTATATGACCTTTTTTTTTTAAAAAAAAAAGATGAATACAAGTTATATTTAAAAATGTCCTGGTTCTTCCAAGCTTTATAATAGCACTGAATGGGCGTTGAGATTTTGAAGTCCAATAAAGTGCATCTATCCACCATAAAAAGTACTCCACACGCAGGGGCGCCGCTCGCAATTTTGGGCCCTATGACAAAATATGAGTTTGGGCCCCCACCACACCAAAGCAGATCTCTGGGGGCCCCTAAAGGGCATGGGCCCTTAGAATCGTCCTAACTTACCCCCCCTTAGCGGCGCTCCTGTCCACACGACTCCCAGGGGTTAGTATTTTTTTTCTTATACAAAGCATTGATTCGCTTCAGAAGGCCTTTTTTAACCACTGAGTACTTTTTGTTGGATGGGTGCACTTTATTGGACTTAATCCAGTAAAAAAAAAAATCAACATTCACTGCGATTAAAAAACTTGGAAGAGTCAGGACACTCTTAATATATACAGTAGCGCTCAAAAGTTTACATACCCCTTTCAAAATATGCAAATATTTTAATAATTTGATTAAAATAAAAGGGATCCTGAAAACCGCTTGTTATTTTTTACTTCGTACTGTCCTGAATGAGCAATTTCCCAAAACAGATGTTTACTGAATAACTGAATTTATAAAAATTAGCCTGTTCAAAAGTTTACATACCCTTGAATCTTAATACTGTGTGTCATTTCCTGGATGATCCATGACTGTTTTCATGTTTTGTGATTGTTCAGTCCCTTGTTTGTCCTGAGCAGTTCACTGTTTGTAGTTCTTCAGAACATCCTCTAGTTCCTGCACATTCTTTGGTTTTCCAGCATCTTCTGCATAGTTGAACCCTTTCAAATTAGAAAGAGTAAATTATCCTTATATTGTATTTTTGTACTAAGTGCGGTTGCTAAATTTAAAAATATGATCTTTAAACAAAATAAAAGATAAAGGTACACATCATCATCCTGTTCAAACCCCCATCTCTTAATGCATTGTGTTGCCTTTTTAAGCATTAATAAATGTTTTTACCTTTTGTAATAGTTATGTATGAGTTCCTCAGTTGTTCTCAGTGTGAAAAGATGGATCTCAAAGTCACTTTTGGAAAGGATTCAGATATGCAGAAGATGCTGGAAAACCAAAGAATGTGCAGGAACTAGAGGATTTTTCTGAAGAACAACAGACAGTAGACAAACAAGGGATTAATGAACAGCCATCACAAAACATGAAAACAGTCATGGATCATTAAACGACACAGCATAAGATTTAAGGGTATGTAAACTTTTGAACGGTAAATTTTATAACTGAATTAATTTTTTTGTCTTGTGGAGTATATATAAACATCTGTTTTTGTGAAATAGCTTATTCAGAACAGTACTAAGTAAAAAAAATAACATGCTGTTTTCATGTTTTCTTTTTGTTTTAATCAAATTATTAACATTTTTGCATATTCTGCAAGGGGTATGTAAACTTTTGAGCACAACTGTACATATACATTTTAATATATTTTATACATTTTTAATATATTTCAGATTGTATTTGAAATATTTAATTTTAACATAATTTAAAATGTTATTTTATTCCTGTGATGGCAAAGCTGAATTTTCAGCAGCCATTACTCCAGTCTTCAGTGTCACATAATCCTTCAGAAATCATTGTAATATGCAGATTTGCCACTCAAGAATCTTATTATTATCAATGTTAAAAACAGTTGTGCCGCTTATTAAAAGTGACAGGATAAAGTGACAGCAAATACATTTATATTGTAACCATTTTTTATTAACTTTAAATAAAATAAAAAATCCTGAAAAATGTACAAAGGTTTCCACAAAAATAATAAGAGTGACTGACCTCCTGGTCAGTGCGTGGGGAGCACTGAACACTATGTAGAGATGTTCTGTGTGGCTTAAATGTGTGGTGTACTTTCAAATCAAAGCCTTAAAAATGAATCATAAGAGCTTGAATCAGTCATACCCATTGCTAACATTAGACACAAGCCACCTTATAAATCCTGACACAGCTTTCTAGACTCCTTCAAGGATTTAGACCTCACTCTATGATGGTTCCTAAAACAACAAAACATAGCAATTATTTATAAAAAAGGAAAGCAGATGTCCATCATGTCTACCACATTTGGCAGGTAGTAACAGGGTCAGACCTATAGAATAACAGTCCTGGGTGGAGACTGTTAAACCCCCCACTGTCATTAGACTGATGGGCTTAATGTCGGGCCACTCCTACATACTAAATCAAAGGGTTGAGTGAAGCTCGACCACATACGGCCAGAAGGACTCGTGTCGCCACACAGAATAAGAAACATGCACGCTGCTTTATGCCATGGGGGGAGTGGAATATGATGGTGTCTGAAATAAAAAAATAAGTCTCTGATGTTATTTAAACAGGGTGTGTTTAACCAGACTGATGTCATTATTTTAGGACCCTCTAACCCTCAGCCATATGTTCTCATCTCAGTCGTGTTAGTGCTGCAGCTGCCTACACACCAGCAGGAGTGAGAGAGTGCATAAGTGTGCTGTCAGCCTCTCTGTTACACACCCACTAAAGCACTTACTTCAGTGAGTATGGTGCAGGTGTAAGAGCAACAGAGACTTTTGTAAGGTCGTATTTCAAACGTGTCCTGGCAGTTATGAACTGAAGCAAGTAAACCTTTCACCAGGAGCTAATTTGAGATGGAAACAGTTGAATATTCTGATTGTAATTGCATTTGATTTAAAGGGATAGTTCACCCAAAAATTAAAATGCTGTCATTAATTACTCACCCTCATGTCTTTCACAGCACAAATTAAGATATTTTTAATGAAATACGAGAGCTTTCTGACCCTTGCACACAAAAAAGTATTCTCATAACTTGATAATATTATGGTTGAAACACTGATGTCACATGGACTATTTTAACAATGTCCTTACTACCTTTCTGGCCCTTTATTTATGTCTTTGGCAATATAAGCAGGTTTTTTTCATTTTTTTCAGTGTTTTAATATGAACATCAGAGCACTTACTTTTTAAGATTTTAGTCATTTTGCCCAATTTCCATACAGTTGTAATGGCAATCCATTACTATGACAATATGATTGTGAAATACACTACCAGTCAAAAGTTTTTGAACAGTAAGAATTTTTTTTACAGAAGTCTCTTCTGCTCACCAATCCTGCATTTATTTGAGCAAAAAGAACAGCAAAAACAGTAAAATTGTGTAGTATTTTTACTATTTAAAAATTGTTTTGTTATTGAATATATTTTAAAATGTAATTTATTTCTGTGATTTCAAAGCCAAATTTTAGCATCATTACTTCAGTCACATGATCCTTCAGAAATCATTGATATATTCTGATTTGCTGCTCAAAAAGCATTTATTATTAGTATTATTATCTTAAACCAGCTGAGTAGAATTTTTTCAGGTTTCGTTGATGAATAAAAAGTTCAGAAGAACCGCGTTTATCTGAAAAAATAATTCTATCAATTCTAAATTCTATCATTTCTTAAAAAAATATACTGACTCTAAGCTTTTGAATGGTATAGCTTTTAATGTTACAAAAGCTTTTTGTTTCAGATAAATGCTAATCTAAATGTGCTCAACTGTTTTAAATATTGATAATAATAATTAAAAAATATTGAACAGCAAAAATCGGCTTATTAGAATGATTACTGAAGGATCATATGACACTGAAGACTGAATGATGCTGAAAATTTAGCTTTGATCACAGGAATAAATTACGTTTACAGTTATTTTAAATAGTAAAATATTTAATTTAGTTTTTGCTTTACATTGGATCAAATAAATGCAGGCTTGGTGAGCAGAAGAGACTTTAAAAACATTAAAAAACTTACTGTTCAAAAGTAGTGTATTAAACATATTATAAAAGTCAATATTTTTTTTCATTGAGGGCCATCAGTCGACAACAGATTCACACTGACATTGTTTGCTTTCAATGGTTGGCTTGCTTGTTCCCTAACATCAGATCGAATCAGTCTTTGAGTTCACAAGAATGTTGAGCCAAAGCCAGATGTTTTTCTTTAATCTTCACGTTCAGAATGTCCTTCAGTGCTCAAACGTCTCAAGAATGTTCTACCTGCGGTCACAGATTATTACAGGATG